>NW_027522220.1:0-26374 GCF_052094955.1 Ictidomys tridecemlineatus | reverse complement strand
CAGCACACACTTTTTCACCCAATCTTAGATGAAACTTTCAGGTAATGATCAGTACACCAATCCCACTTGGCTCGCCAAATCTCGTTCTTCTAGGTGAAACCGTTCGTTGGCAGTAACCGGTTTCATTTTGAGGTTTCACTCTGTTTTCTCCTATAGGGATACATGTATTTGGAACTCTAAAATCAAACACGGTTTGTGCTAGCTCTTTGAAACTTGACACAATAAAGAAGTTTCAAGTTATATCTCTACGGTTTTTTTGCTGTTGATGTAGCCCTAAGCAGAGACTGGCGAGAATCACTTTCATGGAAAGGGCCTGCCAAGCTTCCAAAAAACTACGAGTTGCCTGAAATCTTAGCACCACTTTTTCACCCAATCTTGATGAAACTTTCAGGTAATGATCAGTACACCGATCCACTGGCTCGCCAAATTTTGTTCTTCTAGGTGAAACCGTTCGTTGGCAGTAACCGGTTTCATTTTGAGGTTTCACACTGTTTTCTCCTATAGGATACATGTATTTGGAACTCTAAATCAAACACAATTTGTGCTAGCTCTTTGAAACTTGACACCATAAGCAGTTTTAAGTTCTATCTCTATGGTTTGTTTGCTGTTGATGTAGCCCTAAGCAGAGACTGGTGAGAATCACTTTCATGGAAAGGGCCTGCCAAGCTTCCAAAAAACTACGAGTTGCCTGAAATCTCAGCACACACTTTTTCACCCAATCTTGATGAAACTTTCAGGTAATGATCAGTACACCAATCCCACTTGGCTCGCCAAATCTCGTTCTTCTAGGTGAAACCGTTCGTTGGCAGTAACCGTGTTTCATTTTTAGGTTTCACTCTGTTTTCTCCTATAGGGATACATGTATTTGGAACTCTAAATCAAACACGGTTTGTGCTTGCTCTTTGAAACTTGACACCATAAAGCAGTTTCAAGTTCTATCTCTATGGTTTGTTTGCTGTTGATGTAGCCCCAAAGCAGAGACTGGCGAGAATCACTTTCATGGAAAAGGGCCTGCCAAGCTTCCAAAAAACTACGAGTTGCCTGAAATCTCATCACACACTTTTCACCCAATCTTGATGAAACTTTCAGGTAATGGATCAGAACACCAATCCCACTTGGCTCGCCAAATTTCGTTCTTCTAGGTGAAACCCTTTCGTTGGCAGTAACCGGTTTCATTTTGAGGTTTCACTCTGTTTTCTCCTATAGGGATACATGTATTTGGAACTCTAAATCAAACTCGGTTTGTGCTAGCTCTTTTAAACTTGACACCATAAAGCAGTTTCAAGTTCTATCTCTATGGTTTGTTTGCTGTTGATGTAGCCCTAAGCAGAGACTGGCGAGAATCACTTTCATGGAAAGGGGCCTGCCAAGCTTCCAAAAAACTACGAGTTGCCTGAAATCTCAGCACACACTTTTTCACCCAATCTTGATGAAACTTTCAGGTAATGATCAGTACACCAATCCCACTTGGCTCGCCAAATTTCGTTCTTCTAGGTGAAACCGTTCGTTGGCAGTAACCGGTTTCATTTTTGAGGTTTCACTCTGTTTTCTCCTATAGGGATACATGTATTTGGAACTCTAAATCAAACACGGTTTGTGCTAGCTCTTTGAAACTTGACACAATAAAGCAGTTTCAAGTTCTATCTCTATGGTTTGTTTGCTGTTGATGTAGCCCTAAGCAGAGACTGGCGAGAAACACTTTCATGGGAAAGGGCCTGCCAAGCTTCCAAAAAACTACGAGTTGCCTGAAATCTCAGCACACACTTTTTCACCCAATCTTGATGAAACTTTCAGGTAATGATCAGTACACCAATCCCACTTGGCTCCAAATCTCGTTCTTGTAGGTGAAACCGTTCGTTGGCAGTAACCGGTTTCATTTTGAGGTTTCACTGTGTTTTCTCCTATAGGGATACATGTATTTGGAACTCTAAATCAAACACGGTTTGTGCTAGCTCTTTGAAACTTGACACAATAAAGCAGTTTCAAGTTCTATCTCTATTGTTTGTTTCTGTTGATGTAGCCCTAAGCAGAGACTGGCGAGAATCACTTTCATGGAAAGGGCCTGCCAAGCTTCCAAAAAACTACGAGTTGCCTGAAATCTCAGCACACACTTTTTCACCCAATCTTGATGAAACTTTTCAGGTAATGATCAGTACACCAATCCCACTTGGCTCGCCAAATTTCGTTCTTCTAGGTGAAACCGTTCGTTGGCAGTAACCGGTTTCATTTTGAGTTTTCACTCTGTTTTCTCCTATAGGGGATACATGTATTTGGAACTCTAAATCAAAACACGGTTTGTGCTAGCTCTTTGAAACTTGACACAATAAAGCAGTTTCAAGTTCTATCTCTATGGTTTGTTTGCCTGTTGATGTAGCCCTAAGCAGAGACTGGCGAGAATCACTTTCATGGAAAGGGCCTGTCAAGCTTCCAAAAAACTACGAGTTCTGAAATCTCAGCACACACTTTTTCACCCAATCTTGATGAAACTTTCAGGTAATGATCAGTACACCAATCCCACTTGGCTTGCCAAATTCGTTCTTCTAGGTGAAATCGTTCGTTGGCAGTAACCGGTTTCTTTTTGAGGTTTCACTCTGTTTTCTCCTATAGGGATACATGTATTTTGGAACTCTAAATCCAACACGGTTGTGCTAGCTCTTTTTAAACTTGACACCATAAAGCAGTTTCAAGTTCTATCTCTATGGTTTGTGTGCTGTTGATGTAGCCCAAAGCAGAGACTGGCGAGAATCACTTTCATGGAATGGGCCTGCCAAGCTTCCAAAAAACTACGAGTTGCTGAAATCTCAGCACACACTTTTTCACCCAATCTTGATGAAACTTTCAGGTAATGATCAGAACACCAATCCCACTTGGCTCGCCAAATTTCGTTCTTCTAGGTGAACCGTTCGTTGGCAGTAACCGGTTTCATTTTGAGGTTTCACTCTGTTTTCTCCTATAGGGATACATGTATTTGGAACTCTAAATCAAACACGGTTTGTGCTAGCTCTTTTAAACTTGACACCATAAAGCAGTTTCAAGTTCTATCTCTATGGTTTGTTTGCTGTTGATGTAGCCCTAAGCAGAGACTGGCGAGAATCACTTTCATGGAAAGGGCCTGCCAAGCTTCCAAAAAACTACGAGTTGCCTGAAATCTCAGCACACACTTTTTCACCCAATCTTGATGAAACTTTCAGGTAATGATCAGTACACCAATCCCACTTGGCTCGCCAAATTTCGTTCTTCTAGGTGAAACCGTTCGTGGCAGTAACCGGTTTCATTTTGAGGTTTCACTCTGTTTTCTCCTATAGGGATACATGTATTTGGAACTCTAAATCAAACACGGTTTGTGCTAGCTCTTTGAAACTTGACACAATAAAGCAGTTTCAAGTTCTATCTCTATGGTTTGTTTGCTGTTGATGTAGCCCTAAGCAGAGACTGGCGAGAAACACTTTCATGGAAAGGGCCTGCCAAGCTTCCAAAAAACTACGAGTTGCCCTGAAATCTCAGCACACACTTTTTCACCCAATCTTGATGAAACTTTCAGGTAATGATCAGTACACCAATCCCACTTGGCTCGCCAAATCTCGTTCTTGTAGGTGAAACCGTTCGTTGGCAGTAACCGGTTTCATTTTGAGGGTTTCACTGTGTTTTCTCCTATAGGGATACATGTATTTGGAACTCTAAATCAAACACGGTTTGTGCTAGCTCTTTGAAACTTGACACATAAAGCAGTTTCAAGTTCTATCTCTATTGTTTGTTTCTGTTGATGTAGCCCTAAGCAGAGACTGGCGAGAATCACTTTCATGGAAAGGCCTGCCAAGCTTCCAAAAAACTACGAGTTGCCTGAAATCTCAGCACACACTTTTTCACCCAATCTTGATGAAACTTTCAGGTAATGATCAGTACACAATCCCACTTGGCTCGCCAAATTTTCGTTCTTCTAGGTGAAACCGTTCGTTGGCAGTAACCGTTTCATTTTGAGTTTTCACTCTGTTTTCTCCTATAGGGATACATGTATTTGGAACTCTAAATCAAACACGGTTTGTGCTAGCTCTTTGAACTTTGACACAATAAAGCAGTTTCAAGTTCCTATCTCTATGGTTTGTTTGCTGTTGATGTAGCCCTAAGCAGAGACTGGCGATAATCACTTTCATGGAAAGGGCCTGCCAAGCTTCCAAAAACTACGAGTTGCCTGAAATCTCTGCACACACTTTTTCACCGAATCTTGATGAAACTTTCAGGTAATGATCAGTACACCAATCCCACTTGGCTCGCCAAATTTCGTTCTTCTAGGTGAAACCGGTTCGTTGGCAGTAACCGGTTTCATTTGAGGTTTCACTCTGTTTTCTCCTATAGGGATACATGTATTTGGAACTCTAAATCCAAACACGGTTTGTGCTAGCTCTTTGAAACTTGACACAATAAAGCAGTTTCAAGTTCTATCTCTATGGTTTGTTTGCTGTTGATGTAGCCCTAGCAGAGAGGCGAGAATCACTTTCATGGAAAGGGCCTGCCAAGCTTCCAAAAAACTACGAGTTTCCTGAAATCACAGCACACACTTTTTCACCCAATCTTGATGAAACTTTCAGGTAATGATCAGTACACCAGTCCCACTTGGCTCGCCAAATTTCGTTCCTTCTAGGTGAAACCGTTCGTTGGCAGTAACCGGTTTCATTTTGAGGTTTCACTCTGTTTTTCTCCTATAGGGATACATGTATTTGAAACTCTAAATCAAACACGGTTTGTGCTATCTCTTTGAAACTTGACACCATAAAGCAGTTTCAAGTTCTATCTCTATGGTTTGTTTGCTGTTGATGTAGCCCAAAGCAGAGACTGGCGAGAATCACTTTCATGGAAAGGGCCTGCCAAGCTTCCAAAAAACTACGAGTTGCCTGAAATCTCAGCACACACTTTTTCACCCAATCTTGATGAAACTTTCAGGTAATGATCAGTACACCAATCCCACTTGGCTCGCCAAATCTCGTTCTTCTAGGTGAAACCGTTCGTTGGCAGTAACCGGTTTCATTTTGAGTTTTCACTCTGTTTTCTCCTATAGGGATACATGTATTTGGAACTCTAAATCAAACACGGTTTGTGGCTAGCTCTTTGAAACTTGACACATAAAGCAGTTTCAAGTTCTATCTCTATGGTTTGTTTGCTGTTGATGTAGCCCTAAGCAGAGACTGGCGGGGATCACTTTCATGGAAAGGTCCTGCCAAGCTTACAAAAACTACGAGTTGCCTGAAATCTCAGACACACACTTTTTTCACCCAATCTTGATGAACTTTCAGGTAATAATCAGTACACCATACCCACTGGCTCGCCAAATTTCGTCTTCTAGGTGAAACCGGTCGTTTGGCGTAACCGTTCATTTTGAGGTTTCACTCTCTTTCTCCTATAGGGAAACTTGTATTTAGAACTCTAAATCAAACACGGTTTTTGCTAGCTCTTTGAAAACTTAACACCAACAGTTTCAGTTCTTCTCAATGGTTTGTTTGCTGTTGATGTAGCCCTAAGGCAGAGACTGCGAGAATCACTTTCATGGAAAGGACCTGCCAAGCTTCCAAAAAACTACGAGTTGCCTGAAATCACAGCACACACTTTTTTCACCCAATCTTGATGAAACTTTCAGGTAATGATCGTACACCAATCCCACTTGGATCACCAAATTTCGTTCTCTAGGTGAAACCGTTCGTTGGCAGTAACAGTTTCATTTTGAGGTTTCACTCTGTTTTTCCTATAGGGATACATGTATTTGGAACTTCTAAAATCCAAACGGTTTGTGCTATCTCTTTGAAACTTGACACCATAAAGCAGTTTCAAGTCTATCTCTATGGTTTGTTTGCTGTTGATGTAGCCCTAAGCAGAGACTGGCGAGAATCACTTTCATGGAAAGGGCCTGCCAAGCTTCCAAAAAACTACGAGTTGCCTGAAATATCAGTACACACTTTTTCACCCAATCTTGATGAAACTTTCAGGTAATGATCAGTACACCGATCCCACTTGGCTCGCCAAATCTCGTTCTTCTAGGTGAAACCGTTCGTTGGCAGTAACCGGTTTCATTTTGAGGTTTCACTCTGTTTTCTCCTATAGGAATACATGTATTTGGAACTCTAAATCAAACACGGTGTGTGCTAGCTCTTTGAAACTTGACACCATAAAGCAGTTTCAAGTTCTATCTCTATGGTTTGTTTGCTGTTGATGTAGCCCTAAGCAGAGACTGGCGAGAATCACTTTCATGGAAAGGGCCTGCCAAGCTTCCAAAAAACTACGAGTTGCCTGAAATCTCAGCAACACACTTTTTCACCCAATCTTGATGAAACTTTCAGGTAATGATCAGTACACCAATCCCACATGGCTCGCCAAATTTTCGTTCTTCTAGGTGAAACCGTTCGTTGGCAGTAACCGGTTTCATTTGAGGTTTCACTCTGTTTTCTCCTATAGGGATAGATGTATTTGGAACTCTTAAATCAAACACGGTTTGTGCTAGCTCTTTGAAACTTGACACCATAAAGCAGTTTCAAGTTCTATCTCTATGGTTTATTTGCTGTTGATGTAGCCCAAAATCAGAGACTGGCGAGAATCACTTTCATTTAAAGGGCCTGCCAAGCTTCCAAAAAACTACGGGTTGCCTGGAAATTCTCAGCACACACTTTTTCACCCAATCTTGATGAAACTTTCAGGTAATGATCAGTACACCAATCCCACTTGGCTCGCCAAATCTCGTTCTTCTAGGTGAAACGTTCGTTGGCAGTAACCGGTTTCATTTTGAGGTTTCACTCTGTTTTCTCCTATAGGGATACATGTATTTGGAACTCTAAATCAAACACGGTTTGTGCTAGCTCTTTGAAACTTGACACCATAAAGCAGTTTCAAGTTCTATCTCTATGGTTTTGTTTTCTGTAGATGTAGCCCTAAGCAGAGACTGGCGAGAATCACTTTCATGGAAAGGGCCTGCCAAGCTTCCACAAAACTACGAGTTTCCTGAAATCTCAGCACACACTTTTTCACCATATCTTGATGAAACTTTCAGGTAATGATCAGTACACCATCCCACTTGGCTCGCCAAATTTCGTTCATCTAGGTGAAACCGTTCGTTGGCAGTAACCGGTTTCATTTTGAGGTTTCACTCTGTTTTCTCCTATAGGGATACATGTATTTGGAACTCTAAATCCAACACGGTTTGTGCTAGCTCTTTGAAACTTGACACCATACAGCAGTTTCAAGTTCTATCTCTATGGTTTGTTTGCTGTTGATGTAGCCCTAAGCAGAGACTGGCGATAATCACTTTCATGGAAAGGGCCTGCCAAGCTTCCAAAAAACTACGAGTTGCCTGAAATCTCAGCACACACTTTTTCACCCAATCTTGATGAAACTTTCAGGTAATGATCAGTACACCAATCCCACTTGGCTCGCCAAATCTCGTTCTTCTAGAGAAACCGTTCGTTGGCAGTAACCGGTTTCATTTTGAGGTTTCACTCTGTTTCTCCTATAGGGATATATGTATTGGAAACTCTAAATCAAACACGGTTTGTGCTAGCTCTTTGAAACTTGACACAATAAAGCAGTTTCAAGTTCTATCTCTATGGTTTGTTTGCTGTTGATGTAGCCCTAAGCAGAGACTGGCGAGAATCACTTTCATGGAAAGGGCCTGCCAAGCTTCCAAAAAACTACGAGTTTCCTGAAATCTCAGCACACACTTTTTCACCCAATCTTGATGAAACTTTCAGGTAATGATCAGTACACCAGTCCCACTTGGCTCGCCAAATTTCGTTCTTCTAGGTGAAACCGTTCGTTGGCAGTAACCGGTTTCATTTTGAGGTTTCACTCTGTTTTCTCCTATAGGGATACATGTATTTGAAACTCTAAATCAAACACGGTTTGTGCTACCTCTTTGAAACTTGACACCATAAAGCAGTTTCAAGTTCTATCTCTATGGTTTGTTTGCTGTTGATGTAGCCCAAAGCAGAGACTGGCGAGAATCACTTTCATGGAAAGGGCCTGCCAAGCTTCCAAAAAACTACGAGTTGCCTGAAATCTCAGCACACACTTTTTCACCCAATCTTGATGAAACTTTCAGGTAATGATCAGTACACCAAATCCCACTTGGCTCGCCAAATTTCGTTCTTCTAGGTGAAACCGTTCGTTGGCAGTAACGGTTTCATTTTGGTTTCACTCTGTTTTCTTCCTATAGGGATACATGATTTCAAACTCTAAATCAAACACGGTTTGTGCTAGCTCTTTGAACTTGACACCATAAAGCAGTTTCAAGTTCTATCTCTAGTGGTTTGTTTGCTGTTGATGGTAGCCCTAAGCAGGACTGGCGAGAATCACTTTTCATGGAAAGGGCCTGCCAAGCTTCCAAAAAACTACGAGTTGCCTGAAATCGCAGCACACACTTTTTCACCCAATCTTGATGAAATTTCAGGTAATGATCAGTACACCAATCCCACTTGGCTCCCAAATTTCTTGTTCTAGGTGAAACCGTTCGTTGGCAGTAACCGGTTTCATTTTTGAGGTTTCACTCTGTTTTCTCCTATACGGATATATGTATTTCGAACACTAAATCAAACACGGTTGTGCTAGCTCTTTGAAACTTGACACAATAAAGCAGTTTCAAGTTCTATCTCTATGGTTTGTTTGCTGTTGATGTAGCCCTAAGCCTAGCTGGCGAGAATCACTTTCTGGAAAGGGCTGCCAAAGCTTCCAAAAAACTACGAGTTGCCTGAAATCTCAGCACACACTTTTCACCCAATCTTGATGAAACTTTCAGGTAATGATCAGTACACCAATCCCACTTGGCTCGCCAAATCTCGTTCTCTAGGTGAAACCGTTCGTTGGCAGTAACCGGATTCATTTTGAGGTTTCGCTCTGTTTTCTCCTATTGGGATACATGTATTTGGAACTCGAAATCAAACACGGTTTGTGCTAGCACTTTGAAACTTGACACCATAAAGAAGTTTCAAGTTTCTATCTCTATGGTTTCTTTGCAATTGATGTAGCCCTAAGCGGAGACTGGCGAGAATCACTTTCATGGGAAAGGGCTGCCAAGCTTCCAAAAAACTACGAGTTTCCCTGAAATCTCACACACAACTTTTTCACCCAATCTTGATGAAACTTTCAGGTAATGATCAATACACCAATCCCACTTGGCTCGCCAAATCTCGTTCTTCTAGGTGAAACCGTTCATTGGCAGTAACCGGTTTCATTTTGAGGTTTCACTCTGTTTTCTTTTATACGGATACATGTATTTGGAACTCTAAATCAACACGGTTTGTGCTAGCTGTTTGGAACTTGACAACAATAAAGCAGTTTCAAGTTCTATCTCTATGGTTTGTTTGCTGTTTGATGTAGCCCTAAGCAGAGACTGGCGAGAATCACTTTCATTGAAAGGGCCTGGCCAAGCTTCCAAAAAACTACGAGTTGCCTGAAATCTCAGCACACACTTTTTCACCCAATCTTGATGAAACTTTCAGGTAATGAGCAGTACACCAATCCCACTTGGCTCGCCAAATTTCGTTCTTCTAGGTGAAACCGTTCATTGGCAGTAACCGGTTTCATTTTGAGGTTTCACTCTGTTTCTTTATACGGATACATGTATTTGGAACTCTAAATCAAACACGGCTTGTGCTAGCTGTTTGGAACTTGACACAATAAAAGCAGTTTCAAGTTCTATCTGTATGGTTTGTTTGCTGTTGATGTAGCCCTAAGCAGAGACTGCGAGAATCACTTTCATGGAAAGGGCCTGCCAAAGCTTCCAAAAACTACGAGTTGCCTGAAATCTCAGCACACACTTTTTTCACCCAATCTTGATGAAACTTTCAGGTAATGATCAGTACACCAATCCCACATGGCTCGCCAAATTTCGTTCTTCTAGGTGAAACCGTTCGTTGGCATTAACCGGTTTCATTTTGAGGTTTCACTCTGTTTTCTCCTATAGGGATACATGTATTTGGAACTCTAAATCAAACACGGTTTGTGCTAGCTCTTTGAAACTTGACACCATAAAGCAGTTTCAAGTTCTAATCTCTATGGTTTATTTGCTGTGATGTAGCCCAAAGCAGAGACTGGCGAGAATCACTTTCATTTAAAGGGCCTGCCAAGCTTCCAAAAAACTACGGGTTGCCTGAAATCTCAGCACACACTTTTTCACCCAATCTTGATGAAACTTTCAGGTAATGATCAGTACACCAATCCCACTTGGCTCGCCAAATCTCGTTCTTCTAGGTGAAACCGTTCGTTGGCAGTAACCGGTTTCATTTTGAGGTTTCACTCTGTTTTCTCCTATAGGGATACATGTATTTGGAACTCTAAATCAACACGGTTTGTGCTAGCTCTTTGAAACTTGACACCATAAAGCAGTTTCAAGTTCTATCTCTATGGTTTGTTTGCTGTAGATGTAGCCCTAAGCAGGAGACTGGCGAGAATCACTTTCATGGAAAGGGCCTGCCAAGCTTCCACAAAACTACGAGTTGCCTGGAAATCTCAGCACACACTTTTTCACCCAATCTTGATGAAACTTTCAGGTAATGAGTCAGTACACCAATCCCACTTGGCTCGCCAAATCTCGTTCATCTAGGTGAAACCGTTCGTTGGCAGTAACCGGTTTCATTTTGAGGTTTCACTCTGTTTTCTCCTATAGGGATACATGTATTTGGAACTCTAAATCAAACACGGTTTGTGCTAGCTCTTTGAAACTTGACACAATAAAGAAGTTTTAAAGTTCTATCTCTATGGTTTGTTTGCTGTTGATGTAGCCCTAAGCAGAGACTGGCGAGAATCACTTTCATGGAAAGGGCCTGCCAAGCTTCCAAAAAACTACGAGTTGCCTGAAATCTCAGCACACACTTTTTCACCCAATCTTGATGAAACTTTCAGGTAATGGTCAGTACACCAATCCCACTTGGCTCGCCAAATTTCGTTCTTCTAGGGTGGAAACCGTTCGTTGGCAGTAACCGGTTTCATTTTGAGGTTTCACTCTGTTTTCTCCTATAGGGATACATGTATTTGGAACTCTAAATCAAACACGGTTTGTGCTAGCTCTTTGAAACTTGACACCATAAAGCAGTTTCAAGTTCTATCTCTATGGTTTGTTTGCTGTTGATGTAGCCCTAAGCAGAGACTGGCGAGAATCACTTTCATGGAAAGGGCCTGCCAAGCTTCCAAAAAACTACGAGTTGCCTGGAATCTCAGCACACACTTTTTCACCCAATCTTGATGAAAACTTTCAGGTAATGATCAGTACAACAATCCCACTTGGCTCGCCAAATTTCGTTCTTCTAGGTGAAACCGTTCGTTGGCAGTAACCGGTTTCATTTTGAGGTTTCACTCTGTTTTCTCCTATAGGGATACATTGTATTTGGAACTCTAAATCAAACACGGTTTGTGCTAGCTCTTTGAAACTTGACACCATAAAGCAGTTTCAAGTTCTATCTCTATGGTTTGTTTGCTGTTGATGTAGCCCTAAGCAAGACTGGCGAGAATCACTTTCATGGAAAGGGCCTGCCAAGCTTCCAAAAAACTACGAGTTGCCTGAAATCTCAGCACACACTTTTTCACCCAATCTTGATGAAACTTTCAGGTAATGAGCAGTACACCAATCCCACTTGGCTCGCCAAATTTCGTTCTTCTAGGTGAAACCGTTCATTGGCAGTAACCGGTTTCATTTTGAGGTTTCACTCTGTTTTCTTTTATACGGATTACATGTATTTGGAACTCTAAATCAAACACGGCTTGTGCTAGCTGTTTGGAACTTGACACAATAAAGCAGTTTCAAGTTCTATCTGTATGGTTTGTTTGCTGTTGATGTAGCCCTAAGCAGAGACTGGCGAGAATCACTTTCATGGAAAGGGCCTGCCAAGCTTCCAAAAAACTACGAGTTGCCTGAAATCTCAGCACACACTTTTTCAACCCAATCTTGATGAAACTTTCAGGTAATGATCAGTACACCAATCCCACATGGCTCGCCAAATTTCGTTCTTCTAGGTGAAACCGTTCGTTGGCAGTAACCGGTTTCATTTTGAGGTTTCACTCTGTTTTCTCCTATAGGGATACATGTATTTGGAACTCTAAATCAAACACGGTTTGTGCTAGCTCTTTGAAACTTGACACCATAAAGCAGTTTCAAGTTCTATCTCTATGGTTTATTTGCTGTTGATGTAGCCCAAAGCAGAGACTGGCGAGAATCACTTTCATTTAAAGGGCCTGCCAAGCTTCCAAAAAACTACGGGTTGCCTGAAATCTCAGCACACACTTTTTCACCCAATCTTGATGAAACTTTCAGGTAATGATCAGTACACCAATCCCACTTGGCTCGCCAAATCTCGTTCTTCTAGGTGAAACCGTTCGTTGGCAGTAACGGTTTCATTTTGAGGTTTCACTCTGTTTTCTCCTATAGGGATCATGTATTTGGAACTCTAAATTCAAACACGGTTTGTGCTAGCTCTTTGAAACTTGACACCATAAAGCAGTTTCAAGTTCTATCTCTATGGTTTGTTTGCTGTAGATGTAGCCCTAAGCAGAGACTGGCGAGAATCACTTTCATGGAAAGGCCTGCCAAGCTTTCCACAAAACTACGAGTTGCCTGAAATCTCAGCACACACTTTTTCACCCAATCTTGATGAAACTTTCAGGTAATGATCAGTACACCAATCCCACTTGGCTCGCCAAATCTCGTTCATCTAGGTGAAACCGTTCGTTGGCAGTAACCGGTTTCATTTTGAGGTTTCACTCTGTTTTCTCCTATAGGGATACATGTATTTGGAACTCTAAATCAAACACGGTTTGTGCTAGCTCTTTGAAACTTGACACAATAAAGAAGTTTAAAGTTCTATCTCTATGGTTTGTTTGCTGTTGATGTAGCCTAAGCAGAGACTGTGCGAGAATCACTTTCATGGAAAGGGCCTGCCAAGCTTCCAAAAACTACGAGTTGCCTGAAATCTCAGCACACACTTTTTCACCCAATCTTGATGAAACTTTCAGGTAATGGTCAGTACACCAATCCCACTTGGCTCGCCAAATTTCGTTCTTCGGTGAAACCGTTCGTTGGCAGTAACCGGTTTCATTTTGAGGTTTCACTCTGTTTTCTCCTATAGGGATACATGTATTTGGAACTCTAAATCAAACACGGTTTGTGCTAGCTCTTTGAAACTTGACACCATAAAGCAGTTTCAAGTTCTATCTCTATGGTTTGTTTGCTGTTGATGTAGCCCTAAGCAGAGACTGGCGAGAATCACTTTCATGGAAAGGGCCTGCCAAGCTTCCAAAAAACTACGAGTTGCCTGGAATCTCAGCACACACTTTTTCACCCAATCTTGATGAAACTTTCAGGTAATGATCAGTACAACAATCCCACTTGGCTCGCCAAATTTCGTTCTTCTAGGTGAAACCGTTCGTTGGCAGTAACCGGTTTCATTTTGAGGTTTCACTCTGTTTTCTCCTATAGGGATACATGTATTTGGAACTCTAAATCAAACACGGTTTGTGCTAGCTCTTTGAAACTTGACACCATAAAGCAGTTTCAAGTTCTATCTCTATGGTTTGTTTGCTGTTGATGTAGCCCTAAGCAGAGACTGGCGAGAATCACTTTCATGGAAAGGGCCTGCCAAGCTTCCAAAAAACTACGAGTTGCCTGAAATCTCAGCACACACTTTTTCACCCAATCTTGATGAAACTTTCAGGTAATGATCAGTACACCAATCCCACTTGGCTCGCCAAATTTCGTTCTTCTAGGTGAAACCGTTCGTTGGCAGTAACCGGTTTCAATTTGAGGTTTCACTCTGTTTTTTCCTATAGGGATACATGTATTTGGAACTCTAAATCCAACACGGTTTGTGCTAGCTCTTTGAAACTTGACACCATAAAGCAGTTTCAAGTTCTATCTCTATGGTTTGTTTGCTGTTGATGTAGCCCTAAGCAGAGACTGGCGAGAATCACTTTCATAGAAAGGGCCTGCCAAGCTTCCAAAAAACTACGAGGTCCCTGAAATCTCAGCACACACTTTTTCACCCAATCTTGATGAAACTTTCAGGTAATGATCAGTACACCAATCCCACTTGGCTCGCCAAATTTCGTTTTTCTAGGTGAAACCGTTCATTGGCAGTAACCGGTTTCATTTTGAGGTTTCACTCTGTTTTCTCCTATAGGGATACATGTATTTGGAACTCTAAATCCAACACGGTTTGTGCTAGCTCTTTGAAACTTGACACCATAAAGCAATTTCAAGTTCTATCTCTATGGTTTGTTTGCTGTGGATGTAGCCCTAAGCAGAGACTGGCGAGAATCACTTTCATGGAAAGGGCCTGCCAAGCTTCCAAAAAACTACGAGTTGCCTGAAATCTCAGCACACACTTTTTCACCCAATCTTCATTAAACTTTCAGGTAATGATCAGTACACAAATCCCACTTGGTTCGCCAAATCTCGTTCTTCTAGGTGAAACCGTTCGTTGGCAGTAACTGGTTTCATTTTGAGGTTTCACTCTGTTTTCTCCTATAGGGATACATGTATTTGGAACTCTAAATCCAACACGGTTTGTGCTAGCTCTTTGAAACTTGACACCATAAAGCAGTTTCAAGTTCTATCTCTATGGTTTGTTTGCTGTTGATGTAGCCCTAAGCAGAGACTGGCGAGAATCACTTTCATAGAAAGGGCCTGCCAAGCTTCCAAAAAACTACGAGGTCCCTGAAATCTCAGCACACACTTTTTCACCCAATCTTGATGAAACTTTCAGGTAATGATCAGTACACCAATCCCACTTGGCTCGCCAAATTTCGTTTTTCTAGGTGAAACCGTTCATTGGCAGTAACCGGTTTCATTTTGAGGTTTCACTCTGTTTTCTCCTATAGGGATACATGTATTTGGAACTCTAAATCAAACACGGTTTGTGCTAGCTCTTTGAAACTTGACACCATAAAGCAGTTTCAAGTTCTATCTCTATGGTTTGTTTGCTGTTGATGTAGCCCTAAGCAGAGACTGGCGAGAATCACTTTCATGGAAAGGGCCTGCCAAGCTTCCAAAAAACTACGAGTTGCCTGAAATCTCAGCACACACTTTTTCACCCAATCTTGATGAAACTTTCAGGTAATGATCAGTACACCAATCCCACTTGGCTCGCCAAATTTCCTTCTTCTAGGTGAAACCGTTCGTTGGCAGTAACCGGTTTCATTTTGAGGTTTCACTCTGTTTTCTCCTATAGGGATACATGTATTTGGAACTCTAAATCCAACACGGTTTGTGCTAGCTCTTTGAAACTTGACACCATAAAGCAGTTTCAAGTTCTATCTCTATGGTTTGTTTGATGTTGATGTAGCCCTAAGCAGAGACTGGCGAGAATCACTTTCATGGAAAGGGCCTGCCAAGCTTCTAAAAAACTACGAGTTGCCTGAAATCTCAGCACACACTTTTTCACCCAATCTTGATGAAACTTTCAGGTAATGATCAGTACACCAATCCCACTTGGCTCGCCAAATTTCGTTCTTCTAGGTGAAACCGTTCGTTGGCAGTAACCGGTTTCATTTTGAGGTCTCACTCTGTTTTCTCCTATAGGGATACATGTATTTGGAACTCTAAATCCAACACGGTTTGTGCTAGCTCTTTGAAACTTGACACCATAAAGCAGTTTCAAGTTCTATCTCTATGGTTTGTTTGCTGTTGATGTAGCCCTAAGCAGAGACTGGCGAGAATCACTTTCATGGAAAGGGCCTGCCAAGCTTCCAAAAAACTACGAGTTGCCTGAAATCTCAGCACACACTTTTTCACCCAATCTTCATTAAACTTTCAGGTAATGATCAGTACACAAATCCCACTTGGCTCGCCAAATCTCGTTCTTCTAGGTGAAACCGTTCGTTGGCAGTAACTGGTTTCATTTTGAGGTTTCACTCTGTTTTCTCCTATAGGGATACATGTATTTGGAACTCTAAATCCAACACGGTTTGTGCTAGCTCTTTGAAACTTGACACCATAAAGCAGTTTCAAGTTCTATCTCTATAATTTGTTTGCTGTTGATGTAGCCCTAATCAGAGACTGGCGAAAATCACTTTCATGGAAAGGGCCTGCAAGCTTCCAAAAAACTACGAGTTGCCTGAAATCTCAGCACACACTTTTTCACCCAATCTTGATGAAACTTTCAGGTAATGATCAGTACACCAATCCCACTTGGCTCGCCAAATTTCGTTCTTCTACGTGAAACCGTTCGTTGGCAGTAACCGGTTTCATTTTGAGGTTTCACTCTGGTTTCTCCTATAGGGATACATGTATTTGGAACTCTAAATCAAACACGGTTTGTGCTAGCTCTTTGAAACTTGACACCATAAAGCAGTTTCAAGTTCTATCTCTATGGTTTGTTTGCTGTTGATGTAGCCCTAAGCAGAGACTGGCGAGAATCACTTTCATGGAAAGGTCCTGCCAAGCTTCCAAAAAACTACGAGTTGCCTGAAATCTCAGCACACACTTTTTCACCCAATCTTGATGAAACTTTCAGGTAATGATCAGTACACCAATCCCACTTGGCTCGCCAAATTTCGTTCTTCTAGGTGAAACCGTTCGTTGGCAGTAACCGGTTTCATTTTGAGGTTTCACTCTGTTTTCTCCTATAGGGATACATGTATTTGGAACTCTAAATCAAACACGGTTTGTGCTAGCTCTTTGAAACTTGACACCATAAAGCAGTTTCAAGTTCTATCTCTATGGTTTGTTTGCTGTTGATGTAGCCCTAAGCAGAGACTGGCGAGAATCACTTTCATGGAAAGGGCCTGCCAAGATTCCAAAAAACTACGAGTTGCCTGTAATCTCAGCACACACTTTTTCACCCAATCTTGATGAAACTTTCAGGAAATGATCAGTACACCAATCCCACTTGGCTCGCCAAATCTCCTTCTTGTAGGTGAAACCGTTCCTTGGCAGAAACCGGTTTCATTTTGAGGTTTCACTCTGTTTTCTCCTATAGGGATACATGTATTTGGAACTCTAAATCAAACACGGTTTGTGCTAGCTCTTTGAAACTTGACACCATAAAGCAGTTTCAAGTTCTATCTCTATGGTTTGTTTGCTGTTGATGTAGCCCTAAGCATAGACTGGCAAGAATCACTTTCATGGAAAGGGCCTGCCAAGCTTCCAAAAAACTACGAGTTGCCTGAAATCTCAGCACACACTTTTTCACCCAATCTTGATGAAACTTTCAGGTAATGATCCGTACACAAATACCACTTGGCTTGCCAAATTTCGTTCTTCTAGGTGAAACCGTTCGTTGGAAGTAACCGGTTTCATTTTGAGGTTTCACTCTGTTTTCTCCTATAGGGATACATGTATTTGGAACTCTAAATCAAACACGGTTTGTGCTAGCTCTTTGAAACTTGACACAATAAAGCAGTTTCAAGTTCTATCTCTATGGTTTGTTTGCTGTTGATGTAGCCCTAAGCAGAGACTGGCGAGAATCACTTTCATGGAAAGGGCCTGCCAAGCTTCCAAAAAACTACGAGTTGCCTGAAATCTCAGCACACACTTTTTCACCCAATCTTGATGAAACTTTCAGGTAATGATCAGTACACCAATCCCACTTGGCTCGCCAAATCTCGTTCTTTCAGGTGAAACCGTTCGTTGGCAGTAACCGGTTTCATTTTGAGGTTTCACTCTGTTTTCTCCTATAGGGATACATGTATTTGGAACTCTAAATCAAACACGGTTTGTGCTAGCTTTTTGAAACTTGACACCATAAAGCAGTTTCAAGTTCTATCTCTATGGTTTGTTTGCTGTTGACGTAGCCCTAAGCAGAGACTGGCGAGAATCACTTTCATGGAAAGGGCCTGCCAAGCTTCCAAAAAACTACGAGTTGCCTGAAATCTCAGCACACACTTTTTCACCCAATCTTGATGAAACTTTCAGGTAATGATCAGTACACCAATCCCACTTGGCTCGCCAAATTTCGTTCTTCTAGGTGAAACCGTTCGTTGGTAGTAACCGGTTTCATTTTGAGGTTTCACTCTGTTTTCTCCTATAGGGATACATGTATTTGGAACTCTAAATCAAACACGGTTTGTGCTAGCTCTTTGAAACTTGACACCATAAAGCAGTTTCAAGTTCTATCTCTATGGTTTGTTTGCTGTTGATGTAGCCCTAAGCAGAGACTGGCGAGAATCACTTTCATGGAAATGGCCTGCCAAGCTTCCAAAAAACTACGAGTTGCCTGAAATCTCAGCACACACTTTTTCACCCAATCTTGATGAAACTTTCAGGTAATGATCAGTACACCAATCCCACTTGGCTCGCCAAATCTCCTTCTTCTAGGTGAAACCGTTCGTTAACAGTATCCGGTTTCATTTTGAGGTTTCACTCTGTTTTCTCCTATAGGGATACATGTATTTGGAACTCTAAATCCAACATGGTTTGTGCTAGCTCTTTGAAACTTGACACCATAAAGCAGTTTCAAGTTCTATCTCTATGGTTTGTTTGCTGTTGATGTAGCCCTAAGCAGAGACTGGCGAGAATCACTTTCATGGAAAGGGCCTGCCAAGCTTCCAAAAAACTACGAGTTGCCTGAAATCTCAGCACACACTTTTTCACCCAATCTTGATGAAACTTTCAGGTAATGATCAGTACACCAATCCCACTTGGCTCGCCAAATCTCGTTCTTCTAGGTGAAACCGTTCGTTGGCAGTAACCGGTTTCATTTTGAGGTTTCACTCTGTTTTCTCCTATAGGATACATGTATTTGGAACTCTAAATCAAACACGGTTTGTGCTAGCTTTTTGAAACTTGACACCATAAAGCAGTTTCAAGTTCTATCTCTATGGTTTGTTTGCTGTTGATGTAGCCCTAAGCAGAGACTGGCGAGAATCACTTTCATGGAAAGGGCCTGCCAAGCTTCCAAAAAACTACGAGTTGCCTGAAATCTCAGCACACACTTTTTCACCCAATCTTGATGAAACTTTCAGGTAATGATCCGTACACCAATCCCACTTGGCTCGCCAAATTTCGTTCTTCTGGGTGAAACCGTTCGTTGGCAGTAACCGGTTTCATTTTGAGGTTTCACTCTGTTTTCTCCTATAGGGATACATGTATTTGGAACTCTAAATCAAACACGGTTTGTGCTAGCTCTTTGAAACTTGACACCATAAAGCAGTTTCAAGTTCTATCTCTATGGTTTGTTTGCTGTTGATGTAGCCCTAATCAGAGACTGGCGAGAATCACTTTCATGGAAAGGGCCTGCCAAGCTTCCAAAAAACTACGAGTTTCCTGAAATCTCAGCACACACTTTTTCACCCAATCTTGATGAAACTTTCAGGTAATGATCAGTACACCAATCCCACTTGGCTCGCCAAATTTCGTTCTTCTAGGTGAAACCGTTCGTTGGCAGTAACCGGTTTCATTTTGAGGTTTCACTCTGTTTTCTCCTATAGGGATACATGTATTTGGAACTCTAAATCAAACACGGTTTGTGCTAGCTCTTTGAAACTTGACACCATAAAGCAGTTTCAAGTTCTATCTCTATGGTTTGTTTGCTGTTGATGTAGCCCTAAGCAGAGACTGGCGAGAATCACTTTCATGGAAAGGGCCTGCCAAGCTTCCAAAAAACTACGAGGTGCCTGAAATCTCAGCACACACTTTTTCACCCAATCTTGATGAAACTTTCAGGTAATGATCAGTACACCAATCCCACTTGGCTCGCCAAATCTCGTTCTTCTAGGTGAAACCGTTCGTTAACAGTAACCGGTTTCATTTTGAGGTTTCACTCTGTTTTCTCCTATAGGGATACATGTATTTGGAACTCTAAATCCAACACGGTTTGTGCTAGCTCTTTGAAACTTGACACCATAAAGCAGTTTCAAGTTCTATCTCTATGGTTTGTTTGCTGTTGATGTAGCCCTAAGCAGAGACTGGCGAGAATCACTTTCATGGAAAGGGCCTGCCAAGCTTCCAAAAAACTACGAGTTGCCTGAAATCTCAGCACACACTTTTTCACCCAATCTTGATGAAACTTTCAGGTAATGATCAGTACACCAATCCCACTTGGCTCGCCAAATCTCGTTCTTCTAGGTGAAACCGTTCGTTGGCAGTAACCGGTTTCATTTTGAGGTTTCACTCTGTTTTCTCCTATAGGGATACATGTATTTGGAACTCTAAATCAAACACGGTTTGTGCTAGCTCTTTGAAACTTGACACAATAAAGCAGTTTCAAGTTCTATCTCTACGGTTTGTTTGCTGTTGATGTAGCCCTAAGCAGAGACTGGCGAGAATCACTTTCATGGAAAGGGCCTGCCAAGCTTCCAAAAAACTACGAGTTGCCTGAAATCTCAGCACACACTTTTTCACCAAATCTTGATGAAACTTTCAGGTAATGATCAGTACACCAATCCCACTTGGCTCGCCAAATTTCGTTCTTCTAGGTGAAACCGTTCCTTGGCAGTAACCGGTTTCATTTTGAGGTTTCACTCTGTTTTCTCCTATAGGGATACATGTATTTGGAACTCTAAATCAAACACGGTTTGTGCTAGCTCTTTGAAACTTGACACCATAAAGCAGTTTCAAGTTCTATCTCTATGGTTTGTTTGCTGTTGATGTAGCCCTAAGCAGAGACTGGCGAGAATCACTTTCATGAAAAGGGCCTGCCAAGCTTCCAAAAAACTACAAGTTGCCTGAAATCTCAGCACACACTTTTTCACCCAATCTTGATGAAACTTTCAGGTAATGATCAGTACACCAATCCCACTTGGCTCGCCAAATCTCCTTCTTCTAGGTGAAACCGTTCGTTAACAGTAACCGGTTTCATTTTGAGGTTTCACTCTGTTTTCTCCTATAGGGATACATGTATTTGGAACTCTAAATGAAACACGGTTTGTGCTAGCTGTTTGAAACTTGACACCATAAAGCATTTTCAAGTTCTATCTCTATGGTTTGTTTGCTGTTGATGTAGCCCTAAGCAGAGACTGGCGAGAATCACTTTCATGGAAAGGGCCTGCCAAGCTTCCAAAAAACTACGAGTTGCCTGAAATCTCAGCACACACTTTTTCACCCAATCTTGATGAAACTTTCAGGTAATGATCAGTACACCAATCCCACTTGGCTCGCCAAATTTCGTTCTTCTAGGTGAAACCGTTCGTTGGCAGTAACCGGTTTCATTTTGAGGTTTCACTCTGTTTTCTCCTATAGGGATACATGTATTTGGAACTCTAAATCAAACACGGTTTGTGCTAGCTTTTTGAAACTTGACACCATAAAGCAGTTTCAAGTTCTATTTCTATGGTTTGTTTGCTGTTGATGTAGCCCTAAGCAGAGACTGGCGAGAATCACTTTCATGGAAAGGGCCTGCCAAGCTTCCAAAAAACTACGAGTTGCCTGAAATCTCAGCACACACTTTTTCACCCAATCTTGATGAAACTTTCAGGTAATGATCAGTACACCAATCCCACTTGGCTCACCAAATCTTGTTCTTCTAGGTGAAACCGTTCATTGGCAGTAACCGGTTTCATTTTGAGGTTTCACTCTGTTTTCTCCTATAGGGATACATGTATTTGGAACTCTAAATCCAACACGGTTTGTGCTAGCTCTTTGAAACTTGACACCATAAAGCAGTTTCAAGTTCTATCTCTATGGTTTGTTTGCTGTTGATGTAGCCCTAAGCAGAGACTGGCGAGAATCACTTTCATGGAAAGGGCCTGCCAAGCTTCCAAAAAACTACGAGTTGCCTGAAATCTCAGCACACACTTTTTCACACAATCTTGATGAAACTTTCAGGTAATGATCAGTACACCAATCCCCCTTGGCTCGCCAAATCTCCTTCTTCTAGGTGAAACAGTTCGTTAACAGTAACCGGTTTCATTTTGAGGTTTCACTCTGTTTTCTCCTATAGGGATACATGTATTTGGAACTCTAAATCAAACACGGTTTGTCCTAGCTCTTTGAAACTTGACACCATAAAGCATTTTCAAGTTCTATCTCTATGGTTTGTTTGCTGTTGATGTAGCCCTAAGCAGAGACTGGCGAGAATCACTTTCATGGAAAGGGCCTGCCAAGCTTCCAAAAAACTACGAGTTGCCTGAAATCTCAGCACACACTTTTTCACCCAATCTTGATGAAACTTTCAGGTAATGATCAGTACACCAATCCCACTTGGCTCGCCAAATCTCGTTCTTCTAGGTGAAACCGTTCGTTGGCAGTAACCGGTTTCATTTTGAGGTTTCACTCTGTTTTCTCCTATAGGGATACATGTATTTGGAACTCTAAATCAAACACGGTTTGTGCTAGCTCTTTTAAACTTGACACCATAAAGCAGTTTCAAGTTCTCTCTCTATGGTTTGTTTGCTGTTGATGTAGCCCTAAGCAGAGACTGGCGAGAATCACTTTCATGGAAAGGGCCTGCCAAGCTTCCAAAAAACTACGAGTTGCCTGAAATCTCAGCACACACTTTTTCACCCAATCTTGATGAAACTTTCAGGTAATGATCAGTACACCAATCCCACTTGGCTCGCCAAATTTCGTTCTTCTAGGTGAAACCGTTCGTTGGCAGTAACCGGTTTCATTTTGAGGTTTCACTCTGTTTTCTCCTATAGGGATACATGTATTTGGAACTCTAAATCAAACACGGTTTGTGCTAGCTTTTTGAAACTTGACACCATAAAGCAGTTTCAAGTTCTATTTCTATGGTTTGTTTGCTGTTGATGTAGCCCTAAGCAGAGACTGGCGAGAATCACTTTCATGGAAAGGGCCTGCCAAGCTTCCAAAAAACTACGAGTTGCCTGAAATCTCAGCACACACTTTTTCACCCAATCTTGATGAAACTTTCAGGTAATGATCAGTACACCAATCCCACTTGGCTCGCCAAATCTCGTTCTTCTATGTGAAACCATTCGTTGGCAGTAACCGGTTTCATTTTGAGGTTTCACTCTGTTTTCTCCTATAGGGATACATGTATTTGGAACTCTAAATCCAACACGGTTTGTGCTAGCTCTTTGAAACTTGACACCATAAAGCAGTTTCAAGTTCTATCTCTATGGTTTGTTTGCTGTTGATGTAGCCCTAAGCAGAGACTGGCGAGAATCACTTTCATGGAAAGGGCCTGCCAAGCTTCCAAAAAACTACGAGTTGCCTGAAATCTCAGCACACACTTTTTCACACAATCTTAATGAAACTTTCAGGTAATGATCAGTACACCAATCCCACTTGGCTCGCCAAATCTCCTTCTTCTAGGTGAAACCGTTCGTTAACAGTAACCGGTTTCATTTTGAGGTTTCACTCTGTTTTCTCCTATAGGGATACATGTATTTGGAACTCTAAATCAAACACGGTTTGTGCTAGCTCTTTGAAAATTGACACCATAAAGCATTTTCAAGTTCTCTCTCTATGGTTTGTTTGCTGTTGATGTAGCCCTAAGCAGAGACTGGCGAGAATCACTTTCATGGAAAGGGCCTGCCAAGCTTCCAAAAAACTACGAGTTGCCTGAAATCTCAGCACACACTTTTTCACCCAATCTTGATGAAACTTTCAGGTAATGATCAGTACACCAATCCCACTTGGCTCGCCAAATTTCGTTCTTCTAGGTGAAACCGTTCGTTGGCAGTAACCGGTTTCATTTGAGGTTTCACTCTGTTTTCTCCTATAGGGATACATGTATTTGGAACTCTAAATCAAACACGGTTTGTGCTAGCTCTTTGAAACTTGACACCATAAAGCAGTTTCAAGTTCTCTCTCTATGGTTTGTTTGCTGTTGATGTAGCCCTAAGCAGAGACTGGCGAGAATCACTTTCATGGAAAGGGCCTGCCAAGCTTCCAAAAAACTACGAGTTGCCTGAAATCTCAGGACACACTTTTTCACCCAATCTTGATGAAACTTTCAGGTAATGATCAGTACACCAATCCCACTTGGCTCGCCAAATTTTGTTCTTCTAGGTGAAACCGTTCGTTTGCAGTAACCGGTTTCATTTTGAGGTTTCACTCTGTTTTCTCCTATAGGGATACATGTATTTGGAACTCTAAATCAAACACGGTTTGTGCTAGCTCTTTGAAACTTGACACCATAAAGCAGTTTCAAGTTCTATCTCTATGGTTTGTTTGCTGTTGATGTAGCCCTAAGCAGAGACTGGTGAGAATCACTTTCATGGAAAGGGCCTGCCAAGCTTCCAAAAAACTACGAGTTGCCTGAAATCTCAGCACACACTTTTTCACCAAAACTTGATGAAACTTTCAGGTAATGATCAGTACACCAATCCCACTTGGCTCGCCAAATCTCGTTCTTCTAGGTGAAACCGTTCGTTGGCAGTAACCGGTTTCATTTTGAGTTTCACTCTGTTTTCTCCTATAGGGATACATGTATTTGGAACTCTAAATCAAACACGGTTTGTGCTAGCTCTTTGAAACTTGACACAATAAAGCAGTTTCAAGTTCTATCTCTATGGTTTGTTTGCTGTTGATGTAGCCCTAAGCAGAGACTGGCGAGAATCACTTTCATGGAAAGGGCGTGCCAAGCTTCCAAAAAACTACGAGTTGCCTGAAATCTCAGCACACACTTTTTCACCCAATCTTGATGAAACTTTCAGGTAATGATCAGTACACCAATCCCACTTGGCTTGCCAAATTTTGTTAATCTAGGTGAAACCGTTCGTTGGCAGTAACCGGTTTCATTTTGAGGTTTCACTCTGTTTTCTCCTATAGGGATACATGTATTTGGAACTCTAAATCAAACACGGTTTGTGCTAGCTCTTTGAAACTTGACACAATAAAGCAGTTTCAACTTCTGTCTCTATGGTTTGTTTGCTGTTGATGTAGCCCTAAGCAGAGACTGGCGAGAATCACTTTCATGGAAAGGGCCTGCCAAGCTTCCAAAAAACTACGAGTTGCCTGAAATCTCAGCACACACTTTTTCACCCAATCTTGATGAAACTTTTAGGTAATGATCCGTACACCAATCCCACTTGGCTCGCCTAATTTCGTTCTTCTAGGTGAAACCGTTCGTTGGCAGTAACCGGTTTCATTTTGAGGTTTCACTCTGTTTTCTCCTATAGGGATACATGTATTTGGAACTCTAAATCAAACACGGTTTGTGCTAGCTCTTTGAAACTTGACACAATAAAGCAGTTTCAAGTTCTATCTCTATGGTTTGTTTGCTGTTGATGTAGCCCTAAGCAGAGACTGGTGAGAATCACTTTCATGGAAAGGGCCTGCCAAGCTTCCAAAAAGCTACGAGTTGCCTGAAATCTCAGCACACACTTTTTCACCAAAACTTGATGAAACTTTCAGGTAATGATCAGTACACCAATCCCACTTGGCTCGCCAAATCTCGTTCTTCTAGGTGAAACCGTTCGTTGGCAGTAACCGGTTTCATTTTGAGGTTTCACTCTGTTTTCTCCTATAGGGATACATGTATTTGGAACTCTAAATCAAACACGGTTTGTGCTAGCTCTTTGAAACTTGACACAATAAAGCAGTTTCAAGTTCTATCTCTATGGTTTGTTTGCTGTTGATGTAGCCCTAAGCAGAGACTGGCGAGAATCACTTTCATGGAAAGGGCCTGCCAAGCTTCCAAAAAACTACGAGTTGCCTGAAATCTCAGCACACACTTTTTCACCCAATCTTGATGAAACTTTCAGGTAATGATCAGTACACCAATCCCACTTGGCTCGCCAAATTTTGTTCTTCTAGGTGAAACCGTTCGTTGGCAGTAACCGGTTTCATTTTGAGGTTTCACTCTGTTTTCTCCTATAGGGATACATGTATTTGGAACTGGAAATCAAACACGGTTTGTGCTAGCTCTTTGAAACTTGACACAATAAAGCAGTTTCAACTTCTATCTCTATGGTTTGTTTGCTGTTGATGTAGCCCTAAGCAGAGACTGGCGAGAATCACTTTCATGGAAAGGGCCTGCCAAGCTTCCAAAAAACTACGAGTTGCCTGAAATCTCAGCACACACTTTTTCACCCAATCTTGATGAAACTTTCAGGTAATGATCAGTACACCAATCCCACTTGGCTCGCCAAATCTCCTTCTCTAGGTGAAACGGTTCTTGGCAGTAACCGGTTTCATTGTAGGTTTCACTCTGTTTTCTCCTATAGGGATACATGTATTTGGAACTCTAAATCAAACACGGTTTGTGCTAGCTCTTTGAAACTTGACACAATAAAGCAGTTTCAAGTTCTATCTCTATGGTTTGTTTGCTGTTGATGTAGCCCTAAGCAGAGACTGGTGAGAATCACTTTCATGGAAAGGGCCTGCCAAGCTTCCAAAAAACTCCGAGTTGCCTGAAATCTCAGCACACACTTTTTCACCCAATCTTGATGAAACTTTCAGGTAATGATCAGTACACCAATCCCACTTGGCTCGCCAAATTTCCTTCTTCTAGGTGAAACCGTTTCGTTGGCAGTAACCGGTTTCATTTTGAGGTTTCACTCTGTT
>NW_027522219.1:0-26481 GCF_052094955.1 Ictidomys tridecemlineatus | reverse complement strand
AGCAGAGGTTGGAGACTGGGGTGTAGAAGGAATGTTACAGAGAGCACAGGTTGGAGACTGAGGTGCAGAAGGATAGATACAGAGAGCAGAGTTTTGAGACTGGTGTTCAGAAGGACTTTTATAGAGAACAGTGTTTTGAGACTGGAGTGCATAATGATCCTGCAGAGAGCAGAGGTGTCAGAATGAGGTGCAGAAAGACTGTTACAGAGTGCAGAGGTTGGAAACTGTGGTGCAGAAGGATCGTTGCAGACAGCAGAGTTTGGAAACTGAGATGCAGAAGTATCATTGCAGAGAGAAGAGGTTGGAGACTGAGGTGCAGAAGGATCGTTACAGAGAACACAGGATGGAGACTAGGGTCAGAAAGACAGTTACAGAGAGCACAGTTTGGAGACTGGGGTGCAGAAGTAATGTTGCAGTGAGGAGAGATTGGAGACCGCGGTACAGAAGTACTGTTACAAAGAGCAGAGGGTGGAGAATAGCTTGCATAAGGAATGTCACCTAGAGCAGAGTTTGGAAACTGGGGTGCAGAAGGATGTTACAGAGAGCAGAGTCTGGAAACTGGGGTCAAAAGGACTGTTTCACAGAACAGATGTTGGAGACTGGGGTGCAGAAGTATCGTTGCAGAGAGCAGAGGTTGGAGACTGAGGTGCAGAAGGATCGCTACAGAGAACAGAGTTTGGAGACCAGGGTGCAGAAAGACCGTTACAAAGACCAGAGTTTGAGACTGCAGTATAGAAAAACTGTTACAGAGAGTAGAGTTTGGAGACTGGGGTGTAGAAGGAATGTTACAGAGAGCACAGGTTGGAGACTGAGGTGCAGAAGGATAGATACAGAGAGCAGAGTTTTGAGACTGTTGTTCAGAAGGACTGTTATAAAGAACAATGTTTTGACGCTGGGGTGCAGAATGATTGTGCAGAGAGCAGAGGTGTCAGAATGAGGTGCAGAAGGACTGTTACAGAGAGCAGAGTTTGGAAACTGAGGTATACAAGGACTGTTACACAGAGCAGGGTTTGGAGACTAAGGTGCAGAAGGACTGTTACAGAAAGAAGAGGTTAGAAATTGGCGTGCAGAAGCACCATAACAGAGACCAGAGTTTGGAGACTGTGGTATCGAAAAACTGTAACAGAGAGCAGAGGTTAGAGACTGAGGTGCAGAATAATAGATACAGAGAGCAGAGGTTTGAGACTGGGTTTTAGACGGATCCTCCAGAGAGCAGAGTTTGGAGAGTGAAGTGCAGAAGGACTGTTACAGAGAATAGAGTTTGGAGACTGAGGTGCAGAAGGACCGTTGCAGAGAATAGATTTTGAAGACTGAGGTGCAGAAGGATTGTTACAGAGAGCAGAGATTGGAGACTGGGGTGCAGAAGGACTGTTGCAGAAAACAGAGGTTGGAGACTGGGGTGCAGAAGGAATACTGCAGAGAGCAGAGGATGGAGACTGGGCTGCAGAAAAAATGTTGCAGAGAGCAGATGTTGGAGACTGAGTTGCAGAAGGATTTATAGAGAGAGCAGAAGTTGGAGACTAGGGTGCAGAAGGACTGTTCCAGAGAGCAGAGCTTGGAGACTGAGGTGCAAAATTTAGTTCCATAGAGCAGAGGTTGGACACTGGGGTGCAGAAGGATCGTTGCAATAAGCAGAGCTTGGAGACAGGGATTCGGAAAGATCTTACAGAGAGCAGAAGTTGGAGACAGAGTGGCGAAAGGACTGTTGAAGAGATCACAGGTTGGAGACTCGGGTGCAGTAGGAGCATTGCCGAGAGCAGAGGTTTGATACTGGGGTGCAGAAGGATTGTTGAAAGGAGCAGTAATTGGCGACAGGGGTGCAGTAGGATCATTGCAGAGAGCAGAGGTTGGACACTGGGGTGCAGAAGGACAGTTGCACAGAGCAGATTTTAGAAACTGAGGTGCAGAAGCACTGTTAAAAGGAGCAGATATTGGTGACTGAAGTGAAGAAGGACTGTTACAAAGAGAAGATTATGAAGACTGGGGTACAGAAGGACTGTGCCAGAGAGCAGAGGTTTGAGACTGGAATTCAGATGTATCTTACAAAGAGCAGAGTTTGGAGACTGGGGTGCAAAAGGACTGTTACAGAGTGCAGAGTTTAAAGACTGGGTTTAAGTCGGATCTTACAGAGAGAAGAGTTGGGAGACTGAGGTGCAGAAAAACTGTTACAGAGAGCAGAGGTAGTAGACTGGGGTCCAGAAGGGTCGCTGCAGAGAGTAGAGTATTCAGACTGAGGTGCAGAAAAACTTTTGCAGAGAGAAGATGTTAGAGACTGGGGTGCAGAAGGACTGTTGCAGAGAGCAGATGTTGGTAACTAGGGTGCAAAAAGACTGTCGTAGAGAGCAGAGATTGGATACTGATGTGCAGAAAGATCTTACAGAGAGCAGAATTTGGAAACTGAGGTGTGGAAGTCCTGTAACAGAGAGCAGAGGTTGGATACTGATGTGCAGAAAGATCTTACAGAGAGCAGAATTTGGAAACTGAGGTGCAGAAGGACTGTTACAGAAATCAGAGGTAGGAGACTGAGGTGCAGTAGGATTATTTTAGAGTGCAGAGGTTGGAGACGGTGGTGCAGGAGTATCGTTGCAGAGAGCAGATTTTGGAGACTGGGGTGCGAAGGCCTGCTACAGAGAGAAGAGTTTGGAGACTGGCGTGCAGAAGGCCTGTTACAGAGAGGAGAGGTTGGAGACTGGGGTGCAGAAGGACTGTTATAGAGAGCAGTGTTTGGAGACTGGGTTGCTGAAAAATCTTACAGAGAGCAGAGTTTGGAGACTTAGTTTCAGGATGACTGTTACAGAGAGCAGTGTTTTGAGACTGGAGTGCAGAAGGACTGTTACAGAGAGCAGAGTTTGGAGACTTGGTTGCAGAAGAATCTTAGAGAGAGCAGAGGTGTCAGACTGAGGTGCAGAAGGACTGTTACAGAGAGAAGAGGTTGCAGACTGAGGTGTAGGAAGACTGTTATAAAGAGCAGAGTTTGGAGACTGTGGTGCAGAAGGAGTGTTTCCGAAAGCAGAGGTTGGAAATTGGGGTGTAGAAGGACACTTACTGAGACAAGAGTTTGGAGACTGAGGTATAGAAAAACTGTTACAGAGAGCATATGTTGCAGTCTGAGGTGCAGAATGATAGATACATAGAGCAGAGATTTGAGACTCAGGTTCAGAAGGACTGATACAGAAAGCAGAGTTTGAAGACTGGGGTGCAGAAGGCCCGTTATGGAGAGTAGAGTTTGGAGTCTGAGGTACAGAAAGACTGTTACAAAGAGCAGATGTTTGAGACTGGGGAGCAGAAGGACTGTTGCAGAGGACAGAGGTTGGAGACTGGGGTGCCGCAAGACACTTGCAGAAAGCAGAGTTTAAAGACTGGGTTTAAGAATGACTGTTAAAGAGAGCAGAGTTTGGAAACTGGTGTGCAGAAGAATCTTACAGAGACCAGATTTTGGAGACTGTGGTGCAGAAGGACTTTTACAGAGAGCAGAGGTTGGAGACTGGGGTCCAGAAGCATCGTAGCAGAGAGCAGAGTTTGGAGACTGGGATGCAGAAAGACTGTTGCAGAGAGCAGAGTTTGGAGACTGGGGTGCAGAAGAACTGTTGCAGAGAGCAGAGGTTGGAGACTGGAGTGCATAAGGACTGTTTCAGAGAGCAGATGTTGGAGACTGAGGTGCAGAAAGACTGTTACAAAGAGCAGAGTTTGGAGACTGGGGTGCTGAAGAAATGGTACAGAGAGCAGAGTTTGGAGACTGTGTTGCAATAAAACTGTTGCAGAGAGCAGACTTTGGAGACTGGGGTTCAGATGGATTTTACAGAGAGCAGAATTTGGAGACTGAGGTGCAGAAGGACTGTTGCAGAGATCAGAGGTTGGAGACAGTGGTTAAGAAAGATCATTGGAGAGAGCAGATTTTCAAGACTGGGGTGCTGAATTCCTGCTACAGAGAGCAGAGATTTGTGACTGAGGTGCAGAAAGACTGTTACAGAAAGCAGACGTTGGAAATTGGGGTGTAGAAGGACCGTTACCAAGACCAGAGTTTGGAGACTGCGGTATAGAAAAACTGTTACAGAGAGCAGAGGTTTGAGACTGGGGTGCAGAAGGACTCTTACAGAGAGCAGAGTTTGGAGACTGGGGTGCAGAAGGATTATTGCAGAGCACAGAATTTTTAGACTGAGGTGCAGGACGACTGTTGCAGAGAGCAGTTGTTGGAGACTTGGGTGCAGAAGGACTGTTTGACAGAGCAGAAGTTGGAGACTGCGGTGAAGAAGGATCGTTGTAGAGAGCAGAGGTATGAGACTGGGGTGCGAAAGGACTGTTACAGAGAACAGAGGTTGGAGACTGTGGTGCAGAAGGGCTGTTACAGAAGAGGTTGGAGAAAGGGTGCAGAAGGACAGTTACAGAGGGAAGAGTTTGGAGACTGGGTTGCAGAAAGATCTTACACAGAGCAGAGGTTGGAGACATAGGTGCAGAACGATTTTACAGAGAGTAGAGGTTGGAGACTGAGGTACAGAAGGATTGTTAAAGAGAGCAGATGTTGGAGACTGGGGTGCAGAAGCACTGTTTCAGATAGCAGAGGTTGGAGACTGGCGTGTAAAAGGACTGTAGGAGAGAGCAGAGTTTGGAGACTGGGTGCAGAAAGAATGTTGCAGAGAGCAGAGTTTGGAGACTGAGATTCAGGAGTGTTATTGAGATCACAGGTTAGACACTGGGGTGCAGAAGGACTGATAAAGAAAGCAGAGGTTGGAGACTGTCGTGCAGAAGGAAAATTACAGAGAGCAGACTTTGGAGACCGCAGTACAGGAGGCCTGTTACAGAGAGCAGAGGTTTGAGAATGTGGTTAAGAAGGAATTATTCAGAGTGCAGATGGTGGAGACTGGGGTGCAGAAGAACTGTTGCAGACAGAAGAGGTTGGAGACTGGGGTGCAGAAGAACTGTCGCAGAGAGCAGAGGTTGGAGAGTGAGGTGCAGAAGGAATGTTACAGAGAGCAGAGGTTGAAGACTGGGGTGCAGAAGTACTGATACAGAGATCAGAGGTTGGAGACTGTGGTGCAGAAGGACCGTTAGAGAGAGCAGAGTTTGGAGACTGCAGTACAGAAAGACTGTTACAGGATGATACGTTAGAGACTAGGGTAGAGAAGGACTATTCCAGAGAGCAGATGTTAGAAACTTTGGTTCAGAATGACTGTTGCAGAGAACAGAGGTTAGAGAATGGGGTGTAGAATGACTGTTGCAGAGAGCAGAGGATGGAGACTGAGGTGTAGAAGGACTGTTACAGAGAGAAGAGGTTGGAGACTTAGGTGCAGAAGGACTGTATAGAGAAGAGGTTGGAGATGTGGAGAAGAAGGATTGTTACAGGGAACAGAGGTTGGAGACTCAGGTGCAGCAGTACCGTTGCAGAAAGCAGAGGTTGGAGACTGTGGTGGAGAAGGAATGTTACTGGGAGCAGAGTTTTGAATCTGTGGTGCAGAAGGATATTACAGAGAGCAGGTTGGAGACAGGGATTAAGAAGGACTGTTTCATAGAGCAGAATTTGGAGACTGGGGTGCAGAAGAATCGTTGCAGAGAGCAGAGTTTGGAGACTAGAGTGCAGAAGGATTGTTGCAGACAGCAGAGGTTAGAGACTGGGGAGCAGAAGGACTTTTACAGAGAGAAAAGTTTGGAGACTGAGGTGAAAAAGGACTGTTACAGAGAGTAGAGGTTGGAGATTGGGGTGCAAAAGTCCTGTTACACAGAGCAGAGGTTCGAGACTAGGTTGCAGAAGAACTGTTACAGAGAACAGATGTTGGAGACTAGGGTGCAGAAGGATCGTTGCAGAGAATAGAGTTTTCAGACTGAGGTGCAGAAGGAATTTTGCAGAGAGCAGATGTTTAAGACTGGCTTGCAGAAGGACTGTTGTAGAGAGCAGAGTTTGTAGACTGAGGTGCAGAAGCACTGTTACAGAGAGAAGAGGTTGGAGAATGGGGTGCAAAAGGCCTGTTACAGAGAGAAGAGTTTGGAGACTTGGGTGCAGAAGGAATGTTACAGAAAGCAGGGTTTGGAGACAGGGTTGCAGAAAAATCTTACAGAGAGCAGAGGTTGGAGACTGAGGTATAGCAGGACTGTTACAGAGAGCAGAAATTGGAGACTGGGGTTCAGAAGGATCATTGCAGAGAACAGAGTTTTCAGACTGCGGTTCAGGAGGACTGTTGCAGAGAACAGAGTTTGGAGACTGAGGTGCAGAAGGACTGTTACAGAGGGCAGAGGTTGGAGACTGCCATTCAGAAGGACCATTACAGAGAGCAGATTTTGGAGACTGCACTACAGGAGGACTGTTACAAAGAGCAGAGTTTGGAGACTGGGGTGAAGAAGGACTTTTGCAGAGAGCAGAGGATGGATATTGGAATGCAGAAGGATCGTGTAGAGAGCAGAGTATTGGGACTGGGGTTCAAAATGACTGTTACAGAGAACAGAATTTGAAGAAGGGGTGCAGAAGGCCTGTTACTGAGGGCAGACTTTGGAGACTCTTTTGCAGAATAATCTAACAAAGAGCAAATGTTGGAGACTGAGGTGCAGAAGGACTTTTACAGAGAGTAGAGGTTGGAGACTTAGTAGAAGAAAGACTGTTGTAGAGAGAATAGTTTGGAGACTGAGGTACAGAAGAATTGTTACAGAGATAAGAGGGTGGAGACTGGGGTGCAGAATGAAAGTTACAGACAGCACAGATGGAGACTGGGGTGAAGAAGAAATGTTGCAGAGAGCAGACGTTGAAGACTGGGGTGCATAAGGACTGTCACTGAGAGCAGACGTTGGAGACTGGGGTGCAGAAGGACTGTTTCTGAGAGCAGAGGTTGGAGAATGAGGTTCAGAAGAACTGATGCAGAAAGCAGACGTTGGAGACTGGGGTGCAGAAGGACCGTTACAGAGAGCAGAGTTTTGAGATTGCTTTACAGAAGGACTGTTACAGAGAGCAGAGTTTAGAGACTGAGGTGCAGAAGGAGTGTTCAAGGGAGTAGCGGTTTGAGACTTTGGTGCAGGAGGACTGTGGCAGAGAGCAGAGTTTGGAGACTGAGATGAAGAAAGACTGTTACAGAGAGCAGAGTTTGGATACTGGGGTGCAGAAAGACCGTTACAGAGAGCATATTTTGGAGACTGCTCTACACGAGGACTGTTACAGAGAACAGAGGTTGGAGAACGGGTGCAGAAGGACTGTTACAGAGGTCAGAGTTGACAGACTGGGTTGCAGAATAATCTTACAAAGAGCAGATGTTGGAGACTGAGGAGCAGAAGCACTGTTACAGAGAGAAGAAGTTGGAGACTGAGGTGCAGAAGGATTGTTGCAGAGTGCAGACTTGGAGACTGAGGTGCAGAAGGATCGATACAGAGAGCAGCGGTTGGAGACTTGGGTGCAGAAGAACTGATACAGAAAGCAGAGGTTGGAGACACGGGTGCAGACGGACCCTTACAGAGAGCAGAGGTTTGAGACTGCAGTACAGAAGGACTTTTACAGAGAGCAGAGGTTGGAGACTGGGGTGGAAAAGAACTGTTTTAGAGAGCAAATGTTGAAGTCTGTGGTGAAAAAGGACTTTTGGAGAGATCTTAGGATGAAGACTGGAGTGGAGAAGTACTGTTGCAGAGAATAGAGTTTGTAGACTGAGTTGCAGAAGGACTGTTACAGCGGGCAGAGTTTACAAACTGTTGTGGTAAATGACGGATACAGAAAGCAGAGCTTGGATACTGGGGTGCATAAGGACCCTTACAAAGACAAAGGTTGGAGACTGCGGTACAGAAGGACTTTTACAGAGAGCAGAGGTTGGAGACTGGGGTGCAGAATACCTGTTGCAGAGAACAGAGATTGGAGACTGGGGTGCAGAAGGTTCGTTGGGGCGAGAAGAGTATGGAGACTGGGGTGTAGAAGGACTGTTGCAGAGAGCAGAAGTTGAAGACTGGGGTGTAGAAGAAATTTTGCAGAAGCAGATGTTGGAAACTTTGGTGCAGAAGGACTGTTGCATAGAGCAGAGGTTGGAGACTGGGGTGCAGAAGGATAGTTAAAGAGAGCAGAGGTTGGAGACTGGAGTGCAGAAAGATCGTTACAGAGAGCAGAGGTTTGAGACTGGAGTGCAGAATTATAGTTAAAATGAGCAGAGGTTGGAGACAGGGTTTAAGGAAGATCGTTGCAGAAAGAAGAGGTTGGAGACTGGGGCGCAGAAGGATTGTTAAAGAGAGCAGAGTTTGGAGATTATGGTGAAGATGGACTTTTACAGAGAGCACAGGTTGAAGACTGGGGTGCAGTAGGACTTTTACAGAGAGAACAGATTGGAGACTGAGGTGCAAAAAAAATGTTGCAGAGAGCAAAGTTTGCAGTCTGGGGTGCAGTTTGAGTGATGCAGAGAGCAGAGAATGGAGAATGATGTGCAGAAGGACCCTGACAGAGACCAGAGGTTGGAGACTGCTTTACAGAAGAACTGTTACAGAGAGCAGAGGTTTGAGACAGGTGTGCAGAAAGATGGGACAGACAGCAAAGTTTGGAGACTGGGGTACAGAAGGACATTTGTGGAGAGCAGAATTTGGAGCCTGGGGTGCAGAAGAATCGTTGAAGAAAGAAGAGTTTGGAGACTGGGGTCAAAACTCTTGTTACTGACAGCAGAGGTTGGAGATTGGGGTGCAGAAGGCCTGTTAGAGAGCAGTGCTTGGAAACTGTGGTGCAGAAGGTCAGTTACAGAGAACAGAGATTAAAGACTGGGTTGCAAAAGGATCTTACAGAGAGCCGAGGTTGTAGACTGAGGTACAGAAGGACTGTTACAGAGAGCAGAGGATGGAGACTGAGGTGTACAAGGTTCGTGGCAGTGAGCAGAGTTTTCAGACTGAGGTGCAGAAGGACTGTTACAGAGAGCAGAGGTTTTAGCCTGGGGTGCAGAAGACACGTTACAGAGAGCAGAGGTTGGAGACTGGGGTGTAGAAGGACTGTTGCAGAGATTAGAGGTTGGATATTGGCGTTTAGAAGGACTGTTGGCGAGAGAAGAGTTTGGAGACTGGGGTAGAGAACGACTGCTGCAGAAAGTAGAGGTTGGAGACTGAGGTGCAGAAGGACTGGTATAGAGAGCAGAGGTTGGAGACTGGGGTGCAGAAGGACTTATAGAGAAAGCAGACGTCGGTGATGTGGGTGCAGAAGGATTGTTGCAGAGAGCTGAGTTTGAAGACTGGGGTGGAGAAGGAGTGTTGCAGAGAGCAGATGTTAGAGACTGGGGTGCAGAAGGACTGTTGCAGACAGCAGAGATTGGAGACTGGGGTGCAGAAGGACTATTGCAGAGAGCAGAGGTTGCAGACTGAGGTGCAGAAGGACTGTTACAGAGAGCAGAGTTTGGAGAATGTGGTGCAGAATTACTGATACAGAAAGCAGATGTTGGAGACTGGGGTGAAGTAGAAACCTTACAGAGAACAGAGGTTGGAGACTTTGGTACAGAAGGACTGTTACAGAGAGCAGAGGTTGGAGACTGGGGTACAGAATAAGTGTTGTAGAGAATAGAGGTTGGAGACTGGGGTTCAGAAGGATCTTACAGAGAGAAGAATTCGGACACTGAGGTTCAGAAGGACACTTGCAGAGAGCAGAGGTTGGAGATTGGGATGCAGAAAGACTGTTGCAGAGAGCAGAGTTTTGAATCTCAGGTGCAGAAAGTCTGCTACAGACAACAGAGGTTAGAGACCAAGGAGCAGAGGTTTCAGAGTGAGGTGCATAAGGACTGTTGTGGAGAACAGAGGTTGGAGACTCGGGTGCAGAAGAACCATTGCAGAAAGCAGAGGTTGGAGACAGGGTTTCAGAAGGATCTTACAGAGATCAGAGGTTAGACACTGAGGTGCAGAAGGACTGTTGAAGAGAGCAGAAGTTGGAGATTGGGACGCAGAAAGACTGTTGTGGAGAGAGAGGTTGGAGTCTGAGGTGCAGAAAGAAAGTTACAGAGAGCAGAGGTTGGAGACTCGTGTTAAGAAAAACTGATACAGAAAGCAGAGTTTGGAGACTGGGGAGCAGAATGATCCTTACAGTGAGAAGAGTTTGGAGACTGCAGTACAGAAGGACTGTTAAAGAGAGCATTGGTTGGAGACTGGGGTCGAGAATGACTGTGGCAGAGAGCAGATTTTGGAGACTGGGGTGCAGAAGAACTATTACAGAGAGAAGAGGTCGGAGATTTGGGTTCAAACGGCCTTTTACACACATCAGAGTTTGAAGACTGGGGTGCAGAAGGACTGTTGCAGAGAGCAAGGATGAAGACTGGGGTGCAGAAGGACTTTTGCAGAGAGCAGAGTTTTCACAGTGAGGTGCAGAAGGACTTTTACAGAGAGCAGAGTTTGGAGACTGTGTTGCAGAAGGACTGATACAGAAAGCAGAGGTTGAGGATTGGAGTGAAGAAGGACCCTAAAAGAGAATAGAGGTTAAAGACTGTGGTACAGAAGAACTGTTGTGGAGAAGAGAGATTGGAGACTTCTGTGCAGAGGGACCATTGCAGAGAACAGAGTTTGGAGACTGGGGTGCAGAAGGAATGTTACAGAGAGAAGAGTTTGGACACTGGGGTGCAGAATGATCTTACAGAGAGAAGAGTTTTGAAACTGGGGTGCAGAAGGAGTGTTGCAGAGAGCAGAGTTTGGAGCCTTGGGTGCAGAAAAATCGTTGCAGTGAGCAGAATTTGGAGACTGGGGTGCTGAAGAACTGTTACAGAGAGAAGAGGTTGGAGACTTGGGTGCAAATGGCTTGTTACACAGATCAGAGTTGGGAGACTGTTACAGAAAGCAGAGTTTAGAGACTGGTTTTCAGCAGGATCATACACAGAGAAGAGGTTGAAGACTGAGGTGCAGAAGGACTGTTACAGAGAGTAGATGTAGTAGACTGAGGTGCAGAAAGACCATTGCCAGGAGCAGGGTTTGGAGACTGAGGTGCAGAAGGACTGTTGCAGAGAGAAGAGGTTGGAGACTTAGGTGTAGAAGCACTCCTGCAGAGAGCAGAGGTTGGAGATTGGGGTGCAGAAGGACTGTTGCAGAGAGCAGAATTTGGAGACTGAGGTGCAGAAGGACTGTTACTTAGAGCAGTGTTTGGAGATTGGGGTGCAGAAGAACTGTTACAGAGAGCAGAGGTTGGAGACTGGGGTGCAGAAGGCCTGTTTCAGAGAGCAGAGGAATGAGACTGAGATGCAGAAGGATTGTTACTAAGAGCAAAGGTTGGAGACTGGGGTTCAGAAGGACAGTTTGAGAGAGCACATGTTGGAGACTGGGGTGAAGTTGAAATGTTGCAGAGAGCACAGGTTGGAGACTGAGGTGCAGAAAGACTGTTGCAGAGAGCAGAGTTTTGAGACTGTGGTACAGAAGGACTGTTACAGAGAGTAGAGCTTGGAGACTGGGGTGCAGAAGCACTGTTACAGAGAGCAGAGGTTGGTGAATGGTGTGCAAAAGACCTGTTACAGAGAGCAGAGGTTGGAGACTAGGGTGCAGAAGGACTGTTACAGAGAGCCAAATTTTGAGAATCGGGTGCAGAAGGATTCTTGCCAATAACAGAGAATTCAGACTGAGGTGCAGAAGGACTGTTGCAGAGAGCAGAGTTTGGAGACGGAGGTGCAGAAGAATTGTTAAGAGAGGAGAAATTGGAGACTGGGGTGCAGAAGGACATTTACATAGAGCAGATTTTTGAGAGTGCACTACAGGAGGACTGTTACAGAGAGCAGAGTTTGCAGAGAGGGGTGGAGAAGGACTGTTGCAGAGAGCCGAGGAAGGAGACTGGGGTGCAGAAGGATCGTTGGAGAGAGCAGAGTATTGAGACTGGTGTGCAAAAGGACTGTTACAGAGAACAGAATTTGGAGAACGGGTGCAGAAGGACTGTTGCACGGAGCAGAGGTTTGAGACTTTTTTGCAGAAGGAATGTTGCAGACAGCAGAGTTTGGAGACTGAGTTGCAGAATGACTGTTACAGAGAGCAGAGGTTGGAGACTGGGGTGCAGATGGACTGATACAGAAAGCAGAGGTTAGAGACTGGTGTTGCAGACGACCGTATCAGAGAGCAGATTTTGGAGACTACACTACAGGAGGACTGTAACAGAGTGCAAAGGTTGGAGACTGGGGTGGATAATGACTTTTTCAGAGTGCAGAGTTTTGAGACTGGGGTGCACAAGGATCGTTTCAGAGAGCAGAGTTTTTAGAATGAGGTGCAGAACGACTGTTGCAGAGAGCAGATGTTGGAGACTGGAGTGCAGAAGGACTTTTTCAAAGAGCAGATGTTGGAGACTGGGGTGCAGGAGGATTGTTACAGAGAGCAGATTTTGGACACTGGGGTGCAGAAGGACTGATACAGAAAGTAGAAGTTGGAGACTGGGTTGCAGAAGGATCCTTACAGAGAGCAGAGGTTGGAGATAGCAGTACAGAAGGAATATTACAGAGAGCAGAGGTTGGAGACTGGGGTGGAGAAGGACTGTTTCAGAGAGTAGATATTGGATACTGGGGTGCAGAAGAACTGTTGCAGAGAGCAGAATTTGGAGACTAAGGTGCAGAAGGATTGTTACAGGGAGCAGATTTTAGAGACTGAGGTGCTGAAGGACTCTTGCAGACAACAGAGGTTGGAGAATGGGGTGCAGAAGGACCGTTGCAGAGAGCAGAGTTTGGAGTCTGCAGTACAGAAGGACTGTTGAGAGGTGAGATGAAGTACAGAAGGACTGTTGAGAGGTGAGATGAAGAAGGACTGTTACAGAAAGCAGAGTTTGTAGACTTGGGTGCAGAAGGATCATTGCACAGAGCAGAGTTTTCAGACTTAGGTGAAGAAGGACTCTTTCAGAGAGGAGATGTTGGAGACTAGGGTGCAGAATGACTTTTGCAGAGAGCAGAGGTTGGAGACTGGGGTGTAGAAGAACTGTTGCAGAGAGCAGACATTGGAGACTGGGATGTGGAAGGATCGTTGCAGAAAGCAGATGTTGGATACTGGGGTACTATAAGACGTTTGCAAAGAGCAGAGGTTAGAGACTGGGGTGCAGAAGGACTGTTGCAGAGAGCAGAGGTTGGAGACTGAGGTGCAGAAGGACTGTTACAGAGAGCAGAGTTTATAGACTTAGGTGCAGAATAACTGATACGGAAAGTAGAGTTTGTAAACTGGGGTGCAGAAAGACAGCTGCAGAGAACAGAAGTTGGATACTGGGGTGCACAAGGGCCGTTGCAGAGAGATAAGGTTGGAGATTGAGGTGCAGAATGACTGTTACAGAAGGCAAAGTTTGGAGAACAGGGTGCAGAAGGATCTTACAGAGTGCAGACATTTGAGACTGAGATGCAGAAAAATTTTTGCAGAAAGCAGAGGTTGGAGACTGGGGTGTAGAAGGACTTTTGCAGAGAGCAGAGGTTGGAGACTGGGGTGCAGAAGGCCTGTTACAGAGAGCAGAGTTTGGAGACTGGGTTGCAAAAAACCTGTTACAGAGAGCAAATGTTGGAGACTGGGGCGCAGAAGGATTGTTACAAATAGCACTGTTGTATAGAAAAATTGTTGCAGAGAGCAGAAGCTTCAGACTGAGGCTTAGAAGAACTGTTACAGAGAGCAGAGATTGGAAATTGGGGTGTAAAAGGACCGTTATAGAGAGAAGAGCTTGGAGAGTACTGTACAGAAGGACTGTTACAGAGTAGAGTTTGTAGACAGGGTGCAGGAGGACCATTTTAGAGAGCAGATGTTTGAGACTGAGATGCAGAAGGATTGTTACAGAGAGCAGAGATTGGAGACTGGGGTGCAGAAGGACAATTACAGAGAGCAAAGGATGGAGACTGAGGTGCAGAAGGACTTTTACAGAGAACAGAGTTTGGAGCCTGAGGTGTAGAAAAATCGTTGCAGAAAGAAGAGTTTGGAGACTGGGGTGCAGAAGGACTGTTACAGACAGCAGAGGTTGGCAATTGGGGAGCAGTGGACCATTACAAAGAGAAGAGGTTGGAGACTGCGATACAAAAGGACTTTTACAGAGAGCAGATTTTGAAGACTGGGTAGAAGAAGGATCGTTGCAGAGAGCAGATGTTGGAGACTGGAGTGCAGAAGGATTGTTACAGAGAGCACAGGTTGGAGAATGGGGTGCAGAAGAAATGTTGCAGACAGCAGAGTTTGGAGACTTGGGTGCATAAGGACTTTTGCAGAGAGCAGAGTTTGGAGACTGTGGTGCAGAAGGACTGATACAGAGATCAGAGTTTGGAGACTGGGGTGCAGAAGGATAATTTCAGAGAGCAAAGGTTGTCAACTAAGTTGCAGAAAGATTGTTACACAGAGCAGATTTGGGTTACTGGGGTGTAAAATGACTGATACAGAGAGCAGATGTTGGAGACTGGGGTGCAGAAGTACTTTAGCAGAGAGCAGAGTTTGGAGACTGGGGTGCAGATGGACTGTTGCAGAGACCAGAGGTTGGACACTGGGGTGCAGAACGACTGTTGCAGAGAACAGAGTGTGGAGACTGGGGTGCAGAAGAACCGTTGCAGAGAGCAGAGGTTTGAGAGTGAGGTGCAGAAGGACTGTTACAGAGAGTAGAGGTTGGAGACTGGGGTGCAGAAGGACTGTTTCAGAGAGTAGAGGTTGGAGACTGAGGTCAAGAAGGATCGTTGAAGAGAGAAGAGGTTGGAGACTGGGGTGCAAAAGGCCTGTTTCAGAGAGCAGAGATTGGAGACTGGTGTGAAAAACGCCTGTTACAGAGAGCAGAGTTTAGAGACTGGGGTTCAGAAGGACTGTTAACGAAAGCACAATTTCGAGACTGGGTTGCAGAAGGATCTTACACAGAGCATTTTGTAGACTGAGGTTCAGAAGGACTGTAACAGAGAGCAAAGTTTGGAAACTCGGGTGCAGAAGGATTTTTGCAGAGAGCCGAGTTTTCAGACTGAGGTTCAGAAAGACTCTTTCAGAGAGCAGATGTTTGATCCTGGGGTAGAGAAGGACTGTTACAGAGAGAAGAGTTTGGAGACTGGGTTGCAGAAGACTGTTAAAGAGAGCAGCGTTTGGAGAATGAGTTACAGAAGGATCTTACAGAGAGCAGAGGTTGGAGACTAAGGTGCAGAAGGACTGTTACAGAAATCAGAGGTTGGCAATTGAGGTGCAGAAGGACCGTTATAGAGAGAAGAGGTTGGAGACTGCGGTACAGAAGGACTGTTAGAAAGAGCAGAGTTTGGAGACTTTGGTCAAGAAGGACCGTTGTAGAGAGCAGATGTTGGAGATTAGGGTGCAGAAGGACTGTTATAGAGAGCAGACGTTGGAGACTGAGGTGCAGAAGGATTGATACAGAGAGCAGAGGTTGGAGACTGCGGTACAGAAGGACCATTACAGAGAGCAAAGTTTGCAGACTGAGGTGCAGAAGGACTTTTTTAGAGAGCAGAGTTTGGATACTGGGGTGCAAAAGGACTGTTACAGAGAGGAAGGGTTGGAGAAAGGGATGCAAAAGGATCTTACAGAGAGTAGAGTCTGAAGACTGGGGTGCAGAAGGACTGTTGCAGAGAGCAGAGGTTAGAGACTGAGGTTCAGAAGGATCGTTGCAGAGAAAAGAGTTTGAAGACTGGGGTGCAGAAAGACTGTTACAGAGAGCAGAGATTCGAGATTGGCTTGCAGAAGAACTGTTACAGAGAGCAGAAGTTGGAGACTGGGGTGCAGTAAGCACCCCAGAGTTTGGAGACTGAGGTGCAGAAGGACTGTTACAGTGAGCAGAGGTGGGAGACTGAGTTGCACCAGGAACAGTACAGAGAGAAGAGTTTGGAGACTAGGTGTAGAAGGACTTTTACAGAGTGCAGAGGTTGGAAACTGTGGTGCAGAAGGATCGTTACAGAGAGCAGAGTTTGGAGACTAGGGTCAGAAAGACAGTTACAGAGAGCACAGTTTGGAGACTGGGGTGCACAAGAAATGTTGCAGTGAACAGAGAATGAAGACTGCGGCACAGAAGTACTGTTACAAAGAGCAGAGGGTGGAGAGTGGGGTACAGAAAGAATGTCACCTAGAGCAGATTTTGAAAACTGGGTGCAGAACTATGTTACAGAGAGCAGAGGCAGAAGACTGGGGTCAGAAGAACTGTTGCAAAGAACAGACGTTGGAGACTGGGGTGCATAAGGATCCTTGCAGAGAGCAGAGGTTGGAGACTGAGGTGCAGAAGGATCACTACAGAGAGCAGAATTTGGAGACCGGGGTGCAGTAGGATAGTTACAGAGAGCACAGGTTGGAGACTGGGGTGCATAAGAAATGTTGAAGAGAGCAGAGGTTGGAGACTGGGGTGCAGAAGGACTGTAGCAGAGAGCACAAGTTGGAGACTGTTGTGTAGAAGGACTGTTGCAGAGAGCAGACGTTGGAGACTGGGATGCCGAAGGATCGTTGCAGAGAGCAGATGTTGGAGACTGCTGTGTATTAGGACTTTTGCACAGAACAGAGGTTGGAGACTGGGGTGCAGAAGGACTGTTGCGGAGAGCAGAGTTTGTAGACTGAGGTGCAAAAGGACTGTTACAGAGAGCATAGGTTTTAGACTGGGGTACAGAATAACTGATATGGAAAGTGGAGTTTGGAGACTGGGGTTCAGAAAGACTGTTACAGAGAGAAGAGTTCGTAGCCTGGGGTGCAGAAGGACTGCTGCAGATACAGAGATGCAGAAGGGCCATTGCAGAGAAATGAGGTTGGAGACTGAGGTGCAGAATAACTGTTACAAAGAGCAAAGTTAAAAGAACGGGATGCAGAAGGATCTTACAGAGAGCAGATGTTTGAGACTTGGGGGCAGAAGGACTGTTGCAGAGAGCAGAGTTTGGAGACTGAGGTGCAGAAGAATCGTTGCAGAGTGAAGAGTTTGGAGACTGGGGTGCAGAAGGCCTGTTACAGAGAGCAGACTTTGGAGACTGAGTTGCAGAAGACCTGTTACAGAGAGCAGATATTTGATACTGGGGTGCAGAAGGATTTTTACAGATATCACAGTTTGGAGACTGGGGATTAGAAGGATTGTTGCAGAGAGCATATGTTTCAGACTGAGGCTTAGAAGAACTGTCACAGAGATCAGAGGTTGGAGTTTCAGGTGCAGAAGGACTGTTTCAGAAAGCAGAGGTTGGCAATTGGGGTGCAGAAGTACCGTTATAGAGAGAAGAGTTTGGAGACTTCGTTACAGAAGGAGTGTTACAGAGAGCAGACGTTAGAGACAGAGGTGCAGAAGGATTGTTACAGAGAGCATAGATTGGAGACTGAGGTGCAAAAGGACCATTACAGAGAGCAAAGGATGGAGACTGAGGTGCAGAAGGACTTTTACAGAGAGCAGAAATTGGAGACTAAGGTACAGAAGGATCGTTGCAGAGAGAAGAGTTTGGAGACTGGGGTTCAGAAGGACTGGTACAGAAAGCAGAGGTTGGCAATTTTGGAGCAGATGAAACCTTACAAAGAGAAGAGGTTGGAGAATTCGATACAAAAGGTCTTTTACACAGAGCAGAGTTTGGAGACTGGGTAGAAGAAGGATCGTTGCAGAGAGCAGATGTTGGAGACTAGAGTGCAGAAGAACTTTAACAGAGAGCACAGGTTGGAGACTGTGGTGCCGAAGAAATGTTGCAGAGAGCAGAGTTAGGAGACTTGGGTGCAGAAGGACTGATAAAGAGAGTAGAGTTTGGAGACTGGGTTGCAGAAGGATTGTCTTAGAGAGCAGAGTTTGAAAACAAAGGTGCAGAAGGATCGTTACACTGAGTAGAGTTTGGTAACTGGGGTGCAGAAGACCTGTTGCAGAGAGCAGAGGTTGGTGACTGCGGTGCAGAACGACTGTTACATAGAACAGAGTTTGGAGACTGTGGTGCAGAAGGACTGTTGCAGAGAGCAGAGGTTGGAGACTGAGGTTAAGAAGGATCGCTGCAGAGAGAATAGGTTGGAGACTAGGGTACAAAAGACCTGTTACAGAGAGCAGAGATTGGAGACCGGGTGCAGAAAGCCTGTTACAGAGAGCAGAGTTTGCAGACTGGGGTGCAGAAGGACTGTTGCAGAGAGCAGAGGTTGGAGACTTAGTTTCAGAAGGACTGTTACAGAGAGCAGAGGTTGGAGACTGGGGTGCAGAATAACTAATATGGAAAGTGGAGTTCGGAGACTGGGGTGCAGAAGGACCGTTACACACAGCAGAGGTTGGAGACTGCAGTACAGAAGAAATGTTACAGAGAGCAGAGTTTGGAGCCTGAGGTGCAAAGGACTGTTGCAGAGAACAGAGGTTGGAAACTGGGGTGCAGAAAGACCATTGCAGAGAGCAGAGGTTGGAGAATGCGGTACAGAAGAACTGTTACAGAGAGCAGATTTTGGAGCCTGGGATGCAGAAGTATTCTTACAATTAGCACAGATTGGAGACTGGGGTGCAGAAGGATCGTTGCAAAGAGCAGAGGTTTCAGACTGAGGCTTAGAAGGACTGTTACACAGAGCAGAGGTTGGAGTCTGAGGTGCAGTAGGACTGTTACAGAGAGCAGAGTTTGGAGACTGGGGTGCAGAAGGACTATTAATGAGAGCAGAGGTTGGAGACTGAAGTTCAGAAAGATCATTTCTGAGAGCAGAGATTTGAGACTGAGGTGCAGAAAGTCTTTTAGAGAGAGGAGAGGTTGGAGACAGGGGTGCAAAAGGATTATTACAGAGAGACGAGGAAGGAGACTGGGGTGCAGAAGGATCGTTGAAGATAGCAGAGGTTGGAGAATGTGGTGCAGAAGTATCGCTGCAGAGAGCAGAGGTTGGATACGGGGGTGAAGCAGGACAGTTACACAGAGCAGAGTTTTGAGACTGAGGTGCAGAAGGATCGTTGCAGAGAGAAGAGGTTCAGACTGAGGCTTAGAAGGACTGTTACAGAGAGCAGAGCTTGGAATCTGAGGTGCAGAAGGACTGTTACAGAAAGCAGAGGTTGGCAATTGAGGTGCAGAAGGACCGTTATAGATAGAAGAGGTTGGAGACTGCGGTACAGAAGGACTGTTAGAGAGAGCAGAGTTTTAAGACTTTGGTGCAGAAAGACCGTTGTAGAGAACAGATGTTGGAGACTAGGGTGCAGAAAGACTGTTACAGAGAGCAGACATTGGAGACTAAGGTGCAGAAGATTGTTAGAGAGAGCAGAGGTTGGAGACTGGGGTACAGAAGGACAATTACAGAGAGGAAAGGTTGGAGAGTGAGGTGCAGAAGGACTTTTACATAGAGCAGAGGTTAGATACTGGGGTGCAGAAGAACTGTTAGAGAGAGGAGAGGTTGGAGAAAGGGATGCAAAAAGATCTTACAGAGAGCAGAGTCTGGAGACTGGGGTGCAGAAGGACTGTTGCAGAGAGCAGAGGTTGGAGACTGGGGTGCAGAAGGATCGTTGCAGAGAGAAGACTTTGGAGACTGGGGTTCAGAAAGATTGTTACAGAGAGCGGAGATTCGAGATTGGGGTGCAGCAGAACTGTTACAGAGAGCAGAGGTTAAAGACTGGGGTGCAGAAACCCTGTTACAGAGAACAGAGGTTGGATACTGAGGTGCAGAAGGACTGTTACAGAGAGCAGAGGTTGGAGACTGAGGTGCAGAAGTTTTGGTACAGAGAGAAGAGGTTGGAGACTGAGATTTAGAAGCACTGTTACAGAGAGCAGAGGTTAGAATCTGTGGTGCAGAAGGATCGTTGCAGAGAGCAGAGGTTGGAAACTGAGGTGCAGAAGGATCATTTCAGACAGCAGAGGTTGGAGTCTGAGGTGAAGAAGGATCGTTACAGAGAGCAGAGGTTGGAGACTGGGATCAGAAAGACAGTTACAGAGAGCACAGTTTGGAGACTAGGGTGTAGAGAAATGTTACAGTGAGCAGAGATTGGAGTCTGGGGTGCTAACGGCCTGTTACAGAGATTAGATGTTGGAGACTGGGGTGCAGAAGGACCATTGCAGAGAGCGGATGTTGGAGACTGGGATGCAGAAGGACTGTTACAGAGAGCAGAGGTTGGAGACTGGGGTGCAGAAGGATTCTTAAAAAGAGCAGAAGATTGAGACTGGGTTGCATAAAGAGTGTTACAGAGAGCAGAGTTTGGAGATTCTGGTTCAGAAGAACTGTTAAAGAGAGCAGAGTTTTGAGACTGGGGTTCAGAAGGATTGTTACTGAGTGCAGAGGTTTGATTCGGGTGCAGCAGGACTGTAACAGAGAGTAGAGCTTGAAGACTGGGTTGCAGAAGAACTGTTACAGAGAGCAGAGGTTGGAGACTGAGCATTTGTTGGAGACTGAGGTGCAGAAGGATCATTACAGAGAGCAGAGGTTGGATACTGAGTTGCAGAAGGACTGTTAAAGACAGCAGAGGTTGGAGATTGAATTGCAGAAAGATTTTTACAGAGAGCAGAAGTTAGAGACTGAGGTGCAGAAAAACTGTTACAGAAAGCAAAGTTTGGAGACTGGGTTGCAGAACGACTGATACACACAGCAGAGTTTGGAGCCTGGGGTGCAAAAGGACTGTTACAGAGAGCAGAGTTTGGAGACTGAGGTATAGAAGGACTGTTACAGAAAGCAGAGATTGGAGACTGGGGTTCAGAAGTTTTGTTACAGAGAGCAAACGTTGGATACTGGGGTGTAGAAGGACTGTTACAGAGAGCAGAGTTTGGAGACTGGGGTGCAGAAGGATCTTACAGAGAGCAGAGTTTGGAGACTGAGGTGCAGAAGGACTGTTGCAGAGAGCAGAGGTTGGAGACTGAGTTGCAGAATGATCGTTTCAGAGAGAAGAGGTTGGAGACTAGGGTGAAGAAGGCGTGTTACAGAGAGCAGAGTTTGGAGACTGGGGTGCTGAAGGCCTGTTACAGAGAGCAGAGGTTGGAGACTGGGGTGCAGAAGGACTGTTTCAAATATCACAGTTTGTAGATTGGTGTTCAGAAGGATGTTATAGAGAGCAGAGTTTGGAGACTGAGGTGCAGAAGGACTGTTACAGAGAGAAGAGGTTGGAGACTGAGGTGCAGAAGTATTGGTACAGAGAGAAGAGGTTGGAGACTGAGGTTTAGAAGCACTGTTACAGAGAGCAGAGGTTAGAATCTGTGGTGCAGAAGGATCGTTGCAGAGAGCAGAGGTTGGAAACTGAGGTGCAGAAGGATCATTGCAGACACTAGAGGTTGGAGACTGAGGTGCAGAAGGATTGTTACAGAGAGCAGAGGTTGGAGACTGGGATCAGAAAGACAGTTACAGAGAGCACAGTTTGGAGACTAGGGTGTAGAAGTAATGTTGCAGTGAGCAGAGATTTGAGTCTAGGGTGCTGAAGGCCTGGTACAGAGAGCAGAGATTGGAGACTGGGGTCCAGAAGGACTGTTACAGATATCACAGTTTGTAGACTGGTGTTCAGAAGGATGTTTTAGAGAGAAGATTTTGGAGACTGAGGTGCAGAAGGACTGTTACAGAGAGCAGAATTTGGAGACTTAGGTGCAGAAGGACTGTTGCAGAGAGCAGATGTTCGAGAATGGGGTGCAGAAGGACTTTTTCAGAGAGCAGAACTTAGAGACTGGGATGCAGAGGGATTCTTGCAGGGAGCAGAGGTTGGAGACAGGGGTGCAGAAGGCCTGTTACAGATATCACAGTTTGGAGACTGATGTGCAGAACGATATTATAGAGAGCAGAGTTTGGAGACTGAGGTGCAGAAGGACTGTTACAGAGAGCAGATGTTCGAGAGTGGGTTGCAGAAGGACTTTTTCAGAGAGAAGAACTTGGAGACTGGGGTGCAGAAGGATTCTTGCAGGGAGCAGAGGTTGGAGACAGGGGTGCAGAAGGCCTGTTACAGATATCACAGTTTGGATACTGATGTGCAGAACGATATTATAGAGAGCAGAGTTTGGAGACTGAGCTGCAGAAGGACTGTTACAGAGAGCAGAGGTTGGAGACTGGGTTGCAGAATGATTGTTGCAGAGAGCAGAGTTTTCAGACTTAGGTGCAGAAGGACTGTTGCAGAGAGCATATGTTCGAGAGTGGGGTGCAGAATGACTCTTTAAGAGAGCATAACTTGGAGACTGGGGTGCAGAAATGTTCTTGCAGAGAGCAAAGGTTGGATACTGGGGTGCAGAAGGCATGTTACAGATATCTCAGTTTGGAGACTGGTGTGCAGAAGGATATTATAGAGAGCAGAGTTTGGAGACTGAGGTGTAGAAGGACTGTTACAGAGAGCAGAGGCTGGAGTCTGGGGTGCAGAATTATTGATGCAGAGAGCAGAGTTTTCAGACTGAGGTGCAGAAGGACTGTTGCAGAGAGCAGATGTTCGAGACTGAGTTGCAGAAAGAGTGTATCAGAGAGCAGAACTTGGAGACTGGGGTGGAGAAGGATTGTTGCAGGGAGCAGAGGTTGGAAACTGGGGTGCAGAAGGACTGTTATAGAGAGCAGAGGTTTTAGACTGGGGTGCAGAAGGCCTGGTACAGAGAGCAGAGCTTTGACACTGTGGTGCAGAATGTTTGCTGATAGCTGGTGAGCCTCCTTCTGGACACCTTCTTTTCCGCACAGTCCATCAGGCCCTCTCTCCTCACCCTGCTCTCTTTTGGCTTTGTGAGCACCTGTGACTTCCACAGTCACTCTAAGCCATGACTCCCAGGCCTATCTCCTGGGAACCTTTCCCGCTCCCTCCTGGAATCTCTTTGGGGAGACCCCGCAGGTACCCAGACTCCAGGCCCAACCTCCATTTTTTCTTTTCTCTCCCCAGACACGCTCCTTCTCATTTTTTTTTTATGTTTTAATGAGTGATCCCACTGCCACTCAGCTACCCCACAGACAAGGTGCCCTCTTGTGTCCTCGTCACCAGGACTTTAAAGTGCTCCACCCAGGGCTCCTCTTCAGAGCTTTTCCCCAAGCTCCAAATTTCACATCTTCAGTTACCAGATATTTCCTTTTAATCTTGTTTTGGCACCCGATTACTCTCACTGACTACATGAAGGTATTCTAACCAAAGCACATGGACTGTAGAGACTATTATGGCTTAGAAATAAGGTATCCCCCACCAAAAGCTCAGGGTCAGCCACAGTAGCAGTGTTCAGAGGTGAAATAATTAGACTGTGAGTCTTGTGACCTAATCTGTGGATACATCCATTTTGTGGGTTAATTATCTGAAAGGCCCACTGTACTGAGAGGAGTGTGGGCAGGTGGAGTGTGGCCAGGGACATGCCCTGGGGAATCACATCTTGTCCCCTGCGAACTGTCTCCTTTTGTCCCCTCCCCCACCCCAACCTTCGGGCTGCCATGAGCTAGAGAAGATTCCCCCCTTGTTCCCTTTTACATCGGCGTCCCACCTCATCTCAGGCTGGCAGCAATGGGTCAGCTGGACCCAGACCAAACCTCCAAGCCAGGAGGCCAGACTGCATCTCCCCCTCTGGGTTTTTCTGGTAAGGCCTGTGGTAACTGCGGCAACCATGGACTGACCCAGGGAGTAGGTGTTATGAGTGGATTGGACCCACAACCGTTTCCCAAATCCACAGATTCTGTCATTTTAAGAGCTCAAGACATTTCCTTCTGGATGGCCTGTTTCCAGCCTGCCCTCACATAGAATGTGGTCTACTATTGATTATTGATATTCTCTAGCCGTCCTGGTCCTGCCCATTTTCACACCACAGCTAGCTCCTAGGCAGCCAGACCCATGGACCTCCTGCTGCCTACTGAGGAGTGCAGAGAGATTTTCTGAAGGACCTTGTTAGAAGTCCACTCTTATTTTTTTTTAAAGACCACACTCAGAGGGCATGTTTCAGGCAGTTTTTCACATGCATCTTTGAGAAATCAGACTCACAATGATTTTTGTGATTCTCTCCCAGGATCCAATAACCACTGCTCTACTCCCTACTTCTCTGAGATCAACATTTTAGCTTCCACAAAGAAGTAAAAAACTGATATTTCTCTTTATGTGTCTGGCTTATTTCACTTAATATAATGTCTCCCATGAGCTAGTTTTAAATAGAAACTGCACAACAAATTCTTTTATGTCAGATTTAAATTTAATTCTGAAGAGATAATTCGAAATCGTCACATATGTTTATGTAGGAAAATGTTCATTAAAATATTTATAGGACTGAAGATAATCTTAATGTTTAGCCAAAGGGGAGAGATTAAGTTTATTTAAGAGAGATGTAAGTTTATTGATCATCTCAATAAATGCAGAAAAAGCATTTAACAGAATATAGCACCCCTAACAGTCAACACAGTAGAAACACTAGGGACAGAAGGAACTCTGTATAAGCATTGTAAAAGCTATCTATGCTAAACCCAAGGCAGCATCATTCTATGTGGAGAAAGGTTGAAAGCATTTACTCTAAAAACTGGAAGAAGACAGGGTGCCCCCTCTTTCACCACTTCTATTCAACTTCATCCTTGAAATTGCCAGAGCCATTGGACAAAAGAAAGTAATTAAAGGTATACAAATAGGTCAAGAAGAATTCAAATCTCACTTTTTGCTGATAGGATCATATCATCTTCTTAAATTTTTTATTAGAGCATAATAGTTATACATAGAATTTGGGTTGATTTGGAAAAGATCCTATGTGCATAGAATCTGATTTACTCCATTCAGTCCCAACCCCCCATCTCCCTCCCCTTTCCGCCCCCATTCTCCCTTTTCTAATGATCTTTCTTTGGGTCATTTATCTGTTAATTTCTGACTGGTGCTTTCTACATATACATACAGGTGCAGTCCACTGTTTTAGACTTCCATGTGCACATAATATGATCTGCGTAAAGACTTTTCACATTTCCTCCTTTCCCAAATCTTTCCGCCCTCTCATTCTCCTTCTACTCCACTGAACTTCCCTTTATACTTAAGATAGCCAGTCCAACCCCACTTCATCAACTTCTTTCCTCTATTTTGCTCTGGCCCTGATAATTTCAGCATTGTACAGGAATAGTTAACTTCTGCCTTTCCGAACACAGAGATAAAGATTGATGTAAAATGAGAAAAACTCTACATTGGAAAACACTGAAGGCAACACCGACTGCTTCTGCAGATGATGACTCTGCTTTGTAAATTTTTTTCTTAACATTTACAATGAAAATGAACTTCTCCAAAAATCCTATGTTTACATAAAAGGACAACAGGAGACAGAGATTACTGAGACAGTGAGAAATGACTTCACACTATGATGAGGTCGAATGTCTTTCTGTTGGCTTCTAGCAATTCTCTGGTTACTCCCACCCACCATCAACCCTGCAAATGTGTGCAACTCCATGGGTCTGATTCCCTGAGACCAGTCCCACAGGTTATCAGTCTCCAGGCTGCTTTTCATTTGATATTATTTGCAATGTTGCTGCAGATTAACAAGCCTGTTTGGGGTGCTCTCAGTCCATTTTCATCATGGTCTTTTTTTCTCTGTTTTGTAGCTATGACAACATTGGAAATGGGCAATCAATCATTTGTCACTGAATTCATCTTCTTGAGATTTTCCAACCACTCCAACCTACAGGGCTGGTTCTTCCTGCTCTTTCTGGTCATTTACCTGACCACTCTCCTGGGGAACATGCTCATAATAGTGGCCACCAGGGTCAGTCCTGCTCTCCACACTCCAATGTACTTATCCCTCAGCAATTTGAGCTTCTTGGACGTCTGCTAAACATCCTCCAACCTCCCAGTACTGCTGGTGAACTTCTTTTGGAGAAGAAGGCCATTTCTTATGAGGGCTGCCTTTCCCAGATCTTTTTTTGGTGACAAGTGCTGGCACAGAAGGCTTCTTACTGGCTGTGTGGCCAGCATGACTGCTGTGTGGCCACATCCCGTCCTCCTCAGTACCCAGTCATTATGAGTGTGAAGGTCTGTGTTGTCAGGTGACTGGGTACTTGCTCTGTGGGCTGGTGAATTTGGTTACACACACGGTGCTGGCCATCACACTCACTCTGTGTGGGCCCCAGCAGTTCAGCCACTTTCTCTGTGACACCCCATTGCTCCTGAAGCTCTCCTGCTCAGACACCTCTGTCAATGAGTCTGCGCTCCACGTGGTCAGTGCCACCATGGGCCTGAGCCCCTGCCTCTTCACTGCAGGCTCCTATGCACTCATTATGGCGGCAATCCTGGAGATTTCCTCTGCCCAGGGCAGAAGGAAGGCCTTCTCCACCTGTGCGTCCTCCCTCACTGTCGTGGTGGTCTTCTATGGAACAGCCAACTTCCCACTATGACAGTCCCAGAGAAGCTGGAATGGACACCCTGGTCTCTGTGCTCTTCTGTGTGGTGAGCCCCCTGTTGAGCCCCGTCATTAACAGCCTGAGAAGCAACGAGGTCCAGAATGCCCTGAGGAAGCTGGCTGGAGGGTGTGCATCCCTTTGCAGGATCAAAGTCTAGACCAATCTTCAAACTGGAGTATACATTCATCTGAAAAGGATGCCTCCCAGTAACTTGTAGGCCCCTGTTTAGAGAGTCTGTATCTGGAGCTTCAACTCCAACTCCCGCTTTTAAAATCTCTGAGACTCCTTTCTCTCCTCTCTTTTAACAAACATCCTTTTCCCACTTTCAGGTACAAGTGTGTTGGACACCTTGTGTGGGTGTTCAGCACCATCTCTGTCCTTCTGTGTTCTCCCCACACCAGAGGGACAGAAAGTACGAGAATCTCATTTCCCACACTCCCCTGCTTGCAGGCCTCCATT
>NW_027522218.1:0-26537 GCF_052094955.1 Ictidomys tridecemlineatus | reverse complement strand
CGCTGCAGAGAGCAGAGGTTGGAGACTGGGTTGCACCCCAGTCTTCAATCTCTGCTCTCTGCAACATTCCTTCTGCACCCCAGTCTCCAACCTCTGCTCTCTGCTACGGTATTTCTGCAACCCAGTCTCCAACATCTGCATTCTGTATCAGTTCTTTTGCACCTCAGTCTCCATCCTCTGATCTCTGCAGCAGTCTTTTTACACCCCAGTAACCAAAATCTGCTCTGTGTAACAATCCTTCTGCACCCCAGTCTCAAACATCTGCTCTCTATAACAGGTCTTCTGCAACTCAGTTTCCAAAGTCTGCTCTCTGTAACAGGCCTCCTGCACCACACTCTCCAACCTATTCTCTCTGCAATGATTCTTCTGCAACTCAGTCTCCAACCTCTGCTTTCTCTAATAGTCCTTCTGCACCCCAGTCTCCAACCTCTGCTCTCTGTGAGATCCTTCTCCACCTCATTCTCCAAACGTTGCTCTCTGTAACAGTCATTCTGCACCTCAGTCTCCAACCTCATCGCTCTGCAACGGCCCTTCTGCACCCCAGTATCCAACCTCTTTTCTCTGCAGCAGTCCTTCTGCACCCCAGGCTAAAAAATGTGCTCTCTGTAACAATCCTTCTGCTCCCCATTCTCCAAACTCTACTTTCCGTATCAGTTATTCTGCACCCCAGTCTGAAACCTCTGCTCTCTGTATCAGTCCTTCTGCACCTCAGTCTCCAAACTCTGCTCTCTGCCACAGTCCTTCTGCACCCCAGTCTCAAACTTCTGTTCTGTGCAAAAGTCCTTCTACACACCAGTCTCCAACATCTGCTCTCTGCAACGATCCTTCTGCATCCCAGTCTCCAACGTCTGCTCTCTGCAACAGTCCTTCTACACCCCAGTCTCCAAACTCTGCTCTCTGCTACAGTCCTTCTGCACCCCAGTCTTTAACCTCTGCTCTCTTCAACATTTCTTCTGCACCCCAGTCTCCAACCTGTACTCTCTGTAACTATCCTACTGCACCCCGGTCTCCAAACTCTGCTCTCTGTAATGATCCTTCTGCACCTCAGTTTCCAACCTCTGTGCTCAGCAACGATCCTTCTGCACCTCAGTCTCCAACGTCTGTTCTCTACAACAGTCATTCTGACCCAAGTCTCCAGGCTCTTCTCTCTGTAACATCCTTCTCTACCCCAGTTTCCAAACTCTGCTCTTGGTGAAATTCCTTTTGTACCCCAGTCTCCACCCTCTGCTCTTTGTAACAGTACTTCTGTACCGCAGTCTCCAATCTCTGCTCACTGCAACATTTCTTCTGCACCCCAGTCTCGAAACTGTGCTCTCTCTAACTGTCTTTCTGACCTCAGTCTCCAAACTCTGCTCTCTGTAACGATCCTTCTGCACCTCAGTCTCCAACCTTTGCTTTCTGCAACGATCCTTCTGAACCACAGTTTCCAAACTCTGCACTCTGTCACAGTCTTTCTACACCTAGTCTCCAAACTCTTCTCTCTGTAACAATCCTTCTGCACCTCAGTCTCCAACCTCTGCTCTCTGTAACAGTCCTTCTGCCCCTCAGTCTCCAACCTCTGCTCTCTGTAATAGGCTTACTGCACCCCAGTCTCCATCCTTTGCTCTCTGTAACAGTTCGTCTGCACCCCAATCTCGGAACTCTGCTCTCTAAAACAGTCTTCTAAACCGCAGTCTCCAACCTCTTTTCTCTGCAACGATCCTTCAGAATGTCAGTCTCCAACCTCTGCTCTCTGCAACAGTCCATCTGCACCCCAGTCTCCAGACTCTGCTCTTTGTAAGATCCTTTTGCGTCACTTTCTTCAAACTCTCCTCTCTGTAACAGTCCTTCTGCACCCCAGTATCCAAACGCTGCTCTCTGTAAAAGTCCTTCTGCACCTCAGTCTCCAAACTTTGCTCTCTGTAATAGTCCTTCTGTAACGCAGTCTTCAAACTCTGCTCTCTGTATCAATCCTTCTTCACCTCAGTCTCCAATGTCTGCTCTCTGTAACAGGCCTTCTGCACCCTAGTCTCCACCCTCTACTCTCTGTAAAAGTCCTTCTGCACCTCAGTCTCCAACCTCTGCTCTCTGTAAGGTCCTTCTGCAACTCATTCTCCAAACGCTGCTCTCTGTAACAGTCTTCTGCACCCAAGTCTCCAAACTCTGCTCTCTGTAAGAGGCCTTCTGCATCCAGGTCTCCACCTTCTGTTCTTTATAACAATCCTTCTGCACCCCAGTCTCAAAATTTTGCTCTCTACAATGATCCTTCTGCACCCCAATATCCAACCTCTACTCTCTGTAACAGTCCTCCTGCATCTCAGTCTTCAACCTCTTTGTAAGATCCTTTTGCAACTTTGTCTCAAAACTCTACTCTCTGTAACACTCCTTCTGCACCCCAGTCTGAAACTTTTGCTGTCTGCAAAGATCCTTCTGCACACCAGTCTCCAACATCTGCTCTCTGCAACAGTGCTTGTAAACCCCAGTCTCCAAACTCTGCTCTCTTTAACAGTCCTTCTTTACCCCAGGCTCCAACTTCTGTTCACTGTAACAATCCTTCTTCACCTCAGTTACCAAACTCTGATCTCTGCAATGGTCCTTCTGCACCACAGTCTCCAACCTATGCTGTCTGCAACAGTCCTGCTGCACCTCTGTCTACAACCTCTGCTCTTTGTAAGATCCTTTTGCAAACTTGTCTAAAAACTTTTTTTGAACCTCAGTCTCCAACCTCTTCTCTCTGCAACAGTCCTTTTGCACCTCAGTCTCCAAACTCAGCTCTCTGCATCGATCCTTCTGCACCTCAGTCTCGAAACTCTACTCTCTGTAACACTTCTTCTGCACCCCAATCTCAAACCTCTTCTGTCTGCGAAGATCCTTCTGCACACCAGTCTCCAACATCTGCTCCCTGAAAAAGTCCTTCTGCACCCCTGTCTCCAACCTCTGCTCTCTGCAACAGTCCTATTGCAACTCAGTCTGAAAACTCTGTTATCTGCAACGATCCTTCTGCACCCCAGTCTTAAAACTCTGCCCTCTGTAATACTCCCGTTGCACCTCAGTCTCAAAACCCTCTGCTCTCTGTAAGATCCTTCTGCAACCCTGACTACAAACTCTGCTTTGTGTAACAGTCCTTCTGCACCCCAGTCTCCAACCTCTGCTCTCTGCAACAGTGCTTGTAAACCCCAGTCTCCAAACTCTTCTCTCTGCAACAGTCCTCTGCACCCCAGGCTCCATCTTCTGTTCTCTGTAACAACCTTTCTGCACCCCAGTCTCCAGACTCTACTCTCTACTACAATCCTTTTGCACACCTGTGTCCAACCTCTGCTCTCTTCAAAAGTCTTTCTGCAACCCAGTCTCCAACATCTGCTCCCTGAAACAGTCCTTCAGCACCTCAGTCTGACAACTCTGCTCTCTTCAACGATTCTTGTGCACCCCAGTCTCCAAACTCTGCTTTCTGTAATAGTCTTTCTGCACATCAGTCTCCAACCTCTGATCTCTGTAAGATTCTTCTGCACCCCAGTTTCCAAATTCTGCTCTCTGTAATATTCCTTCTGCTCCCCAGTCTCCCACCTCTGCTCTCTGTAACAGTCCTTCTGTCCCGCAGACTCCAAACTCTGCTACCTGTAAGGGTTTTTCTGCACCCCAGTCTACAACCTCTGCTCTCTGTAATAATTCTTCTGCACCCCAGTCTCCAACCTCTGCAGTTTGCAACAGTCTACCTGAAGCTCAGTGTGAAAACTCTGCTCTCTGCAACGATCCTTGTGCACCCCAGTCTCCCAAATCTGCTTTCTGTAACAGTCCTTCTGCACCTCAGTCTCCAAAATTTGCTCTCTGTAACAGTGCTTTTTCACCCCAGCCTCCAAACTCTACGCTCTGTAAGATCCTTTCGCACCCCATTTTCCAAAACTGCTCTCTGTAACATTCCTTCTGCTCCCCAGTCTCCAACCTCTGCTCTCTGTAACAGTCCTTCTGCTCCTTACTCTCCAACTTATGCTCTCTGTAACAGTCTTTCTGTACCGCAGTCCTCAACCTCTGCTGTCTGCAACCATCCTTCTGCACCCCAGTCTCCAAACTCTCCTTTCTGTATCATTCCTTCTGCACCACAGTTTCCAAACTCTTCTCTCTGTAACATTCCTTCTGCACCTCTGTCTTCAACCTCTGCTCTCTGCAACAGTTCTTCTGCACCTCAGTCTCAAACTTATGCTCTCTGCAACAGTTCTACTGCACCCCAGACTCCAAGGTCTGCTCTGTGTAACAGTCTTTCTTCACACCAGTCTCCAACCTCTGCTCTCTGTAACAGTGCAGTCTCCAAAATCTTCTCTCTGTAACGCTCCTTCTGCTCCCCAGTGTTCAACCTCTGCTTTCTGAATAAGTCCTTCTGCACCCCAGTCTCCAACCTCATCTCTCTTTAAAAGTCCTTTTTCACCTCAGTCTCCAAACTCTGCTCTCTGCAACAGTCCTTCTGCACCCAAGTCTCAAACCTCTGCTTTCTGCAACAGTCCTTCTACACCCCAGTCTCCAAAGCTGCTATCTGCAACAGTCTTTCTGCACCCCAGTCTCCAAACTCTGCTATCTGCAAAAGTCCTTCTGCACCGCAGTCTCCAACCTCTGCTCTCTGTAACAATCTTTGTGCACCTCAGTCTCCAAACACTGCTCTCTACAACGGTCGTTCTGAACCTCAGTCTCTAAACTCTACTCTCTGTAACAGTACTTCTGCACCTCAGTCCCCAACATATTCTCTCTGTAAGATCCTTCTGCCACCCAGTCTGTAAACTCTGCCCTCTCTAACAGTCCTTCTGCACACTTTCTCCAACCTCTGTTCTCTGTTACAGTCCTTCTGCATGCCGGTCTCAAACCTCGGCTCGCTACAACGATCCTTCTGCACCCCAGTCTCCAACCTCTGCTCTCTGCAACACTCCTTCTGCACCCCAGTCTCCAATATCTGCTCTCTGCAACAGTCCTTCTGCACCTCAGTCTGAAAACTCTGTTCTCTGCAACGATCATTCTGCACCCCAGTCTCCAAACTCTTCTCTCTATGACAGTCCTGCTGTACCAGAGTCTCCAAAATCTTCTCTCTGTAAGATCCTTCTGCAACCCTGTCTCCAAACTCTGCTGTTTGTAACAGTCCTTCTGCACCCCAGTCTCCAACATCTGCTCTGTGTAACAGGCCTTTTGTACTCTATTCTTTAAACTCTGCTGTCTGCAACAATCCTTCTGCACTGGAGTCTCCAAACTCTGCTTTCTGTATCAGTCCATCTGCACCCCAATCTCCAACCTCTCCTCTCTGTAACAGTCCTTATGCACATCAGTCTACAAACTCTGCTCTCTGCAACAGTCCTTCTGCAACCCAGTCTTCAATATCTGGTCTCCGCAACAGTCCTTCTGCACCAAAGTCTCCAAACTCTGCCTCTGTAACAGTCCTACTGAAAGGCAGTCTCCAACCTCTACTCTCTGCAACAGTGCTTCTGAACACAAATTTCAAACCTGTGCTCTCCGCAACAGTTCTTCTCCACCCCATGTCTAGGCTCTGTTCTCTGCAGCAGTCCCTCTGCAACCGAGTCACCAACCTCCGCTCTCTATAATTATCCTTCTGGACCTTATTCTCCAAACTCTACTCTTTGCAAAAGTACTTCTACACCCCTTCTCCAAACTCTGCTCTCCATAACAGGCCTTCTACACCCCAGTCTCCGACCTCTTTTCTGTATAACAATACTTCTGAACCCCAGTCTCCAAACTCTGCTCTCTACAACGATCTTTCAGCACCCCAGTCTCCAACATGTGCTCTCTGCAATAGTCCCTATGCACCTCAGTCTGAAAACTCTGTTCTCTGCAAGGATCCTTCTGCACCCTAGTCTCCAACCTCTGCTCTCTGTGACAGTCCTGCTGCAACTTGGTCTACAAACTCAGCTCTCTGTAAGATTTTTGAGCAACCTTGTCTAAAAACTCTGCTCTCTGTAACAGTTCTTCTGCACCCCAGACTCCAACCTCAGCTCTCGGTAACAGTCCTTCTGCACCCCAGTCTCAAACATCTTCTGTCTGCAACGATCCTTCTGCACCCCAGTTTCCAAACTCTGCTCTCTCTAACAGTCCTTCTGCACCTCAGTCTCCAACCTCTGCTCTCTGTAACAGTCCTTCTGCAACTCAGTCTCCAAATTCTTCTCTCAGCAACGATTTTTCTGCACCTCTGTCTCCAAACTCTACTCTCTGTAACAGTCTTTCTGCACCCCAGTCTCAAACCTCTTCTGTCTGCAATGATCCTTCTGCACCCCAGTCTCCAAACTCTGCTCTCTCTAACAGTCCTTCTGCACCTTAGTCTCCAACCTCTGCTCTCTGTAACAGTCCTTCTGCACCTCAGTCTTAAACCTCTACTCTCTGCAAAAGTCCTTCTACACCCTATTCTGTAACCTCTGTTCTAGGCAACAGTTTTTCTAAATCACAGTCTCCAACATCTGCTCTCTGCAACAGTCCTTCTGCACCCTAGTCTCCAACATATGCTCTCTGTAATGGTCCTTCTGTACTGCAGTCTCAAAACTCTTCTCTCTCTAGTGGTCCTTCTGCACCCCAGTTTCCAACCTCTGCTCTCTGTATCAGTACTTCTGCACCCCAGTCTCCAAACTGTGCTGACTGTAACAATCCTTCTGTACCTCAGTCTCCAAATTCTGCTCTCTGCAGCGATCCTTCTGCACCCCAGTCTCCAAAGTCTGAACTCTGTTACAGTCCTTCTGCACCCCAGTCTTCAAACTCTGCTTTTTGTAAGGATCTTCTGCTCGCCCCAAGCATACTTCTGCACCCCAGTCTACATCCTCTGCTCTCTGAAGCTTTCTTTTGCACCCCAGTCTCCAGCATCTGCTCTCTGAAACAGTTTTTATCCACCCAAGTCTCCAAATTCTGCTCTCTGTAACAGTCCTTCTGGACCCCAATCTCCAACCTCTACTCTCTGAAACAGTCTTTCTACACCCCAGTCTCCACCCTCTGCACTCAGCAAAAGTTTTTCTGCACCCCAGTTTCCAACCTCTTCTCTCTGTAACTATCCTTCTTCACCTCAGTCTCCAACCTCTACTCTCTGTAACAGTGCTTCTGCACCTCAGTCACCAAACTCTGCTCTTTGTAAGATCTTTCTGAACCCCAGTCTCCAACATCTGCTCGCTGCAACAGTCCTTGTGCAATCCAGTCTCCAACGTCTGCTCTCTGCAACAGTTCTTCTGTACCTCAGTCTGAAAAATCTGCTCTCTGCAACAATTCCTCTGTACCCAAGTCTCCAAACTCTGCTTTCTGTAACAGTCTTTCTGTACCTCGGTCTCCTACCTCTGCTCTCTGTCAGACCATTCTGAAACCCAGTCTGCAAACTCTGCTCTCTGTAACCGTCATTCTGCACCCGAGTCTCCAACCTCTGCTCTCTGAAACAGGGCTTCTGCACCACAGTCTCCAAGCTCTACTCTGCATTGATCCTTCTGCACCCCAGTCTCCTACCTTTTCTCTCTAAAACAGTCCTTCTGCACCCCAGTCTCCTACCTCTGCTCTCTGTAAGATCATTCTGCACACCAGTCTCCAACCCCTGCTCGCTGTAATAGTTTTTCTGGAACCTATCTCCAAATTCTGCTCTCTGCAGTGGTCCTTCTGCACCCCAGTCTCCAAACACAGTTTCTGCAACAGTCCTTCTACACCCCAGTCTCCAAACTCTGCTCTCTGTAACAATCCTTCTGTAACAGAGTCTCCAACCTCTGCTCTCTGTACCGGTCCTTCTGCACCCTAGTCTCCAACATCTGCTTCCTTTGTCAGTTTTTCTGCAGCCTAGATTCCAACCTCTGCTCTCTGTAACAGTCCTTCTACACCTCAGTGTCCAACTGCTGCTTTCAGCAACAGTCCTACTGAACCCCAGTCTCCTACCTCTGCTCTCTGCAAGATTCTTTCGGCACCCCAGTATCAAACCTATGCATTCTACAACCTCTGCTCTCTGTAATGGACTTCTGCACCCGAGTCTCTAACCTCTGCTTTTTGTGTCTGTCCGTCTGAACCCCAGTCTCCAACCTGAGCTCTGTTTAACTGTCCTTCTGCACTTTAGTCTCCAAGCCCTGCTCTCTGATACAGTCCTTCTGTACCCCAATCTCCAACCACTACTCTCTGCAACAGTCCTTCTACATGCCAGTCTAAAACCTCTGCTCTCTGCAACAGTGCTTCTGCACCCCAGTCTCCAACATCTGCTCTGTGTAACAATACTTCTGCACCTCAGTCTCCAAACTCTGCTCTCTGCAACTATCCTTCGGCACCCCAGATTGAAACCTCTGCTAGCTACAACAGTCCTTGTGAACCCCAGTCTCCATCATCTGCTTGCTGCAACAGTTCTTCTGTACCTCAGTCTAAAAACTCTGCTCTCTGCAATAATCCATCTGTACCCCAGTCTCAAATCTCTGTTCTCTGAAACAATACTTCTGTAACTCAGTCTCCAATCACTGCACTCTGCAACAGTCCTTCTACACCCAAGTCTCCATACTGTGCTTGCCCCAACGGTCCTTCTGCACCCCAGTCTCCAAACTCTATTCTCTACATCGGTTCTTCTGCAACCCAGACTCCAACCTCTGCTCTCTGTAACAGTCCTTCTGTACCACAGTCTCCAACCTCTGTTCTCTGTATGGGTCCTTATGCACCCCAGTATCCAACCTGTGCTTTCTGTATCAGTCATTTGAACCACAGTCTCCAAACTCTGCCCTCTGTAACCGTCTTTCTACAACTCAGTCGGCAACCTCTGCTCTCTGCAACAGTCCTTCTGAACCCCAGTCTCCATTCTCTGTTCTCTGCAACAGTCCTTTTGCACCCCAGTCTCCAACATCTGCTCTCGGCAAAAGTCATTCTGCACCCCAGTCTCCAATCTTTGCTCTCTGTAACAGTCCTTCTGTACTGCATTCTCCAACCTCTGCTCTCTGTAAGGGTACTTCTGCACCCCAATTTCCAACCTCTGTTTTCTGTGTCAGTCTTTCTGCAACGCAGTCTCCAACCTCTGCTCTGCGTAACTGTCCTTCTGCACCTTAGTCTCCAACCTCTGCTCTCTGCCACAGTGCTTCTGAACCCCAATCTCCAACCTCTACTCTCTGCAACAGTCCTTGTACATCCCAGTCTAAAACCTCTGCTCTCTGCATCAGTCCTTCTGCACCCATGTCTCCAACCTCTGCTCTCTGTAACAATCCTTCTGCACCTCAGTCTCCAACCTCTGCTTTCTACAACGGTCCTTCTGCACCTCAGTCTCCAACTTCTACTCTCTGTAACAGTGCTTCTAAACCTCAGTCTCCATTCTCTGCTCTCTGTACGATCCTTCTGCAACCCAGTCTTCAAACTCTGCTCTCTGTAACAGTCCTTCATCACCCCAGTCTCCAAATTGTGCTCTCTGTAAAAGGCCTTCTGAACTCCAGTCTCGAACCTCTGCTCTCTGTATCAGTCCATCTGCACCCCACTCTCTAACGTCTGCTCACTGCAACAATCCTTCTGCACCCCAGTCTCCAACCTCTGCTCGCTGCAACAGTCCTTGTGCAACCCAGTCTACAACGTCTGCTCTCTGCAACATTTCTTCTGTATCTCAGTCTAAAAACTCTGCTGTCTGCAACGATTTTTCTGCACCCCAGTCTCCAACCTGTGCTCTCTGTAACAATCCTTCTGCACCTCAGTCTCCAACCTCTGCTTTCAGCAGCACTACTTCTGCATCCCAGTCTCAAACCTCTGCTCTCTGCAACATTCCTTCTGCTTCCCAGTATCCAACCTGTGCTCTCTGTAAAAGTCACTCTGCACCCAGTCTCCAACCTCTGCTTTTTGTAACGATCCTTCTGCACCTCAGACTCTAACCACCACTCTCTGCAACAGTCTTTCTGCACCTCAGTCTCCAAACTCTGCTTTCTACAACGATCCTTCTGCACCCCAGTCTCTAACCTCTGCTCGCTGCAACAGTCCTTGTGTACCCCAGTCTCCAACATCTGCTTAATGCAATAGTTCTTCTCTACCTCAGTCTGAAAATTGGTCTCTTCAACAGTCTATCTACACCCTATTCTCCAAACTCTTCTCGCCCCAATGATCCTTCTGCACCCCAGTCTCCAACCTTGGTTCTCTACATAAGTTCTTCTGCACCCCAGTCTCCAACCTCGATTCTCTGTAACAGTCTTTCGGAACCGCCTTCTCCATTCGCTGTTCTCTGTAAGGGTCCTTATGCACCCGAGTATCCAACCTCCGCTTTCTGTATCAGTCATTTTGCACGACCGTCTCCAAACTCTTCCCTCTCTAACAGTCCTTCTGCAAATCAGTCTGCAACCTCTGCTCTCTGCAACAGTCCTTCTGCACCACAGTATCCATTCTCTACTCTTTGCAACAGTCCTTTTGCACCCCAGTCTCCAACATCTGCTCTCTGCAACAGTAATTCTCCACCCCAGTCTCCAACCTCTGCTCTCTGTAACAGTCCATCTGTACTGCATCCTTTAAACTCTGCTCTCGGTAAGGGTACTACTTCACCCGAGTCTCCAACCTCTGCTTCCTGTATCAGTCCTTCTGCACCCCAGTCTCCAAACTGTGCTCTGAGTAACTGTACTTCTGCACCTTAGTCTCCAACCTCTGCTCTCTGCTACACTACTTCTGGACCCCAATTTCCAAACTCTATTCTCTGCAACAGTCCTTCTACATCACAGTCTAAAACCTCTGGTCTCTGCAACAGTCTTTCTTCATGCCAATCTCCAACCTCTACTCTCAGCAACAGTCCTTCTGAACCTCAGTTTCCAAACTCTGCTCTCTGCAACATTCCTTCTTCACCCTAGTATCGAACCATTGTTCTCTGTAAAAGTCTTTCTGCACACCAGTCTCCAAACTCTGCTCTCTGTAACAATCCTTCTGCACCTCAGTCTCGAACCTCCGCTCTCTGTAACAGTCCTTCTGCACCTCAATATTCAAACTCTTTTCTCTGTAAGATCCTTCTGAAACCCAGTCTCCAACGTCTCCTCTCTGTAACAGTCCTTCTGCACCCCAGGCTTTAACCTCTGCTCTCTTCAACAATTCTTCTGCACCTCAGTCTCCAACCTCTGCTTTCTGCAACAGTCCTTCTGCAAACAAATCTCCAACCTCTTCTCTCCGCAACATTCCTTCTGCACCCAAGTCTCCAACCTGTGCTCTCTGTAAAAGTCCTTCTGCACCTCAGTCTCCAACCTCTGCTCTCTGCAACGATCCTTTTGCACTCCAGTTTCAAACCTCTGCTAGCTGCAACAGTCCTTGTGAACCCCAGTCTCCAGCATCTGCTTCCTGCAACAGTTCTTCTGTACCTCAGTCTGAAAACTCTGCTCTCTGCAATAATCCATCTGCACACCAGTCTCCAACCTCTGCTCTCTGTAACAGTCTTTCTGTACTTCAGACTCCAATTACTGCTCTATGCAACAGTCCTTCTGCACCCAAGTCTCCAATATCTGCTCTCTGCAAATGTCCTTCTACAACCTAGTCTCCATACTCTGCTCTCCTAAACGATCCTTCTGCACCCCACGTTCCAACATCTGTTCCCTACATCAGTCCTTCTGCAACTCAGTATGCAATCTCTGGTCTCTGCAACAGTCCTTCTTCACCCCAGTCTCCATTTTCTGCTCTCTGCAGCAGTCCTTTTGCACCCCAGTGTCCAACATCTGCTCTCTTCAACAGTCATTCTCCACCCTAGTCTTCAAATTCTGCTCTCTGTAGCAGTTCTTCTGTACTGCATTCTCCAACCTCTGCTCTCTCTAGGGGTACTTCTGCAACTGAGTCTCGAACCTCTGCTTTCTGTATCAGTCCTTCTGCACCCCATCACCAAATTCTGCTCTGTGTAACTGTACTTCTGCACCTTAGTCTCCAAGTCTGCTCTCTGCTACAGTCCTTCTAGACCCCAATCTCCGACCTCTACTCTCTGCAACAGTCCTTCTACATCCCAGTAAAAAACCTCTGCTCTGCGCAGCAGTTGTTCTGCACCCCAGTCTCCAACCTCTGCTCTCTGTAACAATTCTTCTGCACCTCAGTCTCCAAACTCTGCTCTCTTCAAGGGTCCTTCTGCACCTCAGTCTCCAACGTCCACTCTCTGTAACAGTGCTTCTGCACCTCAGTCTCAAACCTCTGCTCTCTGTAAGATCCTTCTGCAACCCAGTCTCCAAACTCGGCTCTCTGTAACAGTCCTTCATCACCCCAGTCTCCAAACTCTACTCTCTGCAACGATCCTTCTGCACCCCAGTCTCATACCTGTGCTCGCTGTAACAGTCCTTGTGTAATCCAGTCTACAACATCTGCTCTCTGCAACAGTTCTTCTGTACCTCAGTCTGAAATCTCTGCTCTCTGCAATAATCCTTCTGCACTCAGTCTCCTACCTCTTCTCTTAGTAACAGTCCTTCTGTACCTCAGTCTCCAAACTCTGCTCTCTGTAACAGTCCTTCTGCACCCAGGCTCTAAACTCTGCTCTCTAACAGGCCTTCTGTACCACAGTCTCCAAACTCTGCTCTCTGTAAGAGGACTTCAGAAACCCAATCTCAAAAATCTACTCTCTACAGCGATCATTCTGCACCCCAATCTCCAACCTCTGCTGTCTACAACAGTCCTTTTGCACCCCAAGTCTCCAACATCTGCTCTCTGTAAGATCTTTCTGCAAACCAGTCTCCAGCCTCTGCTCGCTGTTACTGTCCTTCTGTACCGGATTCTCCAGCAATTGCTCTCTGAAAGGGTCCTTCTGCACCAAGTCTCCAACATCTTCTTTCTCTATCAGTCCTTCTGTACCCAGTCTCGAACCTCTGCTCAATGTAACAGTCTTTCTGCACCTCAGTCTCCAACCTCTACTTTCTGCAACAGTCCTTCTGCACCCAAGTCTCCAAATACTGCTCTCTGCCACATTCCTTCTGCACCCCAGTCTCCAAACTGTGCTCTCTGAAACGATCATTCTGCACCTCATTCTCCAAATTCTGCTCTCTGCAAAGATCTTTCTGCACACCAGTCTCCAACCTCTGCTCTCGGCAACCGTCCTTGTGAACCTCAGTCTCCAACATCTTCTCTCTGCAAAAGTTTTTCTGTACCTCAGTCTGAAAACTCTGCTCTCTGCAATAATCCATCTGCACCCCAGTCTCCAAACTCTACTCTCTGTAACAGTCAATCTGTACCTCAGTCTCCAATCTTTGCTCTATGAAACAGTCCTTCTGCATACAAGTCTCCAAGACCTGCTCTCTTCAACAGTTCTTCTACACCCCAGTCTCCATAATCTGCTGGCCCCAACGATCCTTTGACACCCCAGTCTCAAACCTCTGCTCTCTGTAACAGTCCTTCTGTAGCACAGTCTCCAACCTAATCTCTCTGTAAGACTCTATTGAAACCCAGTCTGCAAACTCTGCTCTCTGTAACAGTCCTTCTGCTCCCCACTCTACAACCTCTGCTGTCTGTAGCATGCCTTGTGCACACCAGTCTCCAAACTCTGCTCTCTGCAAGGATCCTCCTGGACCCCAGTCTCCAACATCTGCTCTCTAAAACAGTCTTTCTGCACCCCAGTCTCAAACTCTGCTCTCTTCAAGATCCTTCTGCACACCAGTCTCAAACCGCTGTTCCCTGTAACAGTACTTCTGCAATCCAGTCTCCAAACTCTGCTCTCTGTAACAATAATTCTGCACCTCAGTCTCCAACATCTGCTCTCTGCAACAGTCTTCTGCAACCCAGTCTCCAACCTCTGATCTCTGTAACAGTCCATCTGTACCGGATTCTCCAATCTCTGCTTTCTGTAACGGGCCTTGTGCACCCCAGTCTCCAACATCTGCTTTCTTTATCAGTCCTTCTGCACCCCAGTCTCCAAACTCTGCTCTCTGTAACAGTCCTTCTGTACTGGATTCTCCAACCTCTGCTCTATGTAACGGTCATTCAGCACCCCAGTCTCCAAGATCTGCTTTCTCTATCAGTCCTTCTGCACCTCAGTCTCTCACCTCTGCTTTCTGCTACAGTCCTTCTACACCCAAGTCTCCAACCTCTGCTCTCTGCAACATTCTTTCTGCACCCCAGTTTCCAAACTCTGCTCTCTGTAATGATCCGTCTGCTCCCCAGTCTCGAACCTCTACTCTTTGCATCAATCCTTCTGCACCTCAGTCTCCAAGCTCTGCTCTCTGCAACAGTCCTTTTGCACCTCAGTCTCCAAACTCAGCTCTCTGCATCGATTCTTCTGAACCTCAGTCTCGAAACTCTACTCTCTGTTACAGTCCTTCTGCACCATGGTCTCAAACCACTGCTGTCTGCAAAGATCCTTCTGCACACGAGTCTCCAACGTCTGTTCTCTGCAACAGTCCTTCTGCACACCAGTCTCAAACGTCTGCTCTCTGTAACAATCCTTCTGCAACCAAGACTCCAACCTCTGCTCTCTGCAATGATCCTTTTGCACCCCAGTCTCTAACCTCTGCTCTCTGCAAAAGTCTTTCTGCACCCCAGTCTCCAACCTCTGCTCTCTGTAACAGTCCTACTGTACCTCAGTCTCCAAACTCTGCTCTCTGCAAAAGTCCTTCTGCACCTCAGTCTCTCACCTCTGCTTTCTGCTACAGTCCTTCTACACCCAAGTCTCCAACCTCTGCTCTCTGCAACATTCTTTCTGCACCCCAGTTTCCAAACTCTGCTCTCTGTAATAATCCGTCTGCTCCCCAGTCTCGAACCTCTACTCTTTGCATCAATCCTTCTGCACCTCAGTCTCCAAGCTCTGCTCTCTGCAACAGTCCTTTTGCACCTCAATCTCCAAACTCAGCTCTCTGCATCGATTCTTCTGAACCTCAGTCTCGAAACTCTACTCTCTGTTACAGTCCTTCTGCACCCCGGTCTCAAACCACTGCTGTCTGCAAAGATCCTTCTGCACACCAGTCTCCAACGTCTGTTCTCTGCAACAGTCCTTCTGCACACCAGTCTCAAACGTCTGCTCTCTGTAACAATCCTTCTGCAACCAAGACTCCAACCTCTGTTCTCTGCAATGATCCTTTTGCACCCCAGTCTCTAACCTCTGCTCTCTGCAAAAGTCTTTCTGCACCCCAGTCTCCAACCTCTGCTCTCTGTAACAGTCCTACTGTACCTCAGTCTCCAAACTCTGCTCTCTGCAAAAGTCCTTCTGCACCTCAGTCTCCAAACTCTGCTGCCTGCAAAAGTCCTTCTACACCCCAGTCTCCAACCTCTGCTATCTGCAACAGTCCTTCTGCACCCCAGTTTCCAACCACTGCTCTCAGTAACAATCCTTCTGTACCTCAGCCTCCAACCTCTACTCTCTGTAACAGTCCTTCTGCATCTCAGTCGTCAAACTCTGCCCTCTGCAACAATCCTTCAGAACCGCTGTCTCAAATTTTTGTCCCTTCAACAGTCCTTCTACACCCAGTCTCCAACCTCTGCTATCTGCAACAGTCCTTCTGCACCTCAGTTTCCAACATCTGCTCTCCATAAGATCCTTCTGCAACCCAGTCTGTAAACTCTGCCCTCTGTAATAGTATTTTTGCACCCCTTGTCCAACCTCTGTTCTTGTAACAGTCCTTTTGCACACCGGTCTCAACCCTCTGCTTGCTAGAACAATTCTTCTGCACCCCATTCTCCAACGTCTGCTGTCTGCAAAAGTCCTTCTGCACCCCAGTCTCCTATATCTGCTCTCTGCAACAGTCCTTCTACACCTCAGTCTGAAAACTCTGTTCAATGCAACGATCATTCTGCAACCCAGTCTCCAACCTCTGCTCTCTGTAACAGTCCTGCTGTACCACAGTCTCCAAACTCTGCTCTCTGTAAGATCCCTCTGCAACCCTGTCTCCAAATTCTGTTGTCTGTAACAGTCCTTCTGCACCCCAGTCTCCAAATTCTGCTCTGTGTATCAGGCCTTTTTCACCCCATTCTCCAACCTCTGCTCTCTGCAACAGTCCTTCTGAACCTCAGTCTACAAATTCTGCTCTCTGCAACAGTCCTTCTGCAACCCAGTCTCCAACATCTGCTCTCCACAACAGTGTTTCTGAACCAAAGTCTCAAAACTCTGTCTCTGTAACAGTCCTACATAAAGGCAGTCTAGAACCTCTACTCTCTGTAACAGTGCTTCTTCACCCAAATCTCAAAACTGTGCTCTCAGCAACAGTCCTTCTACACCCCATGTCCAGCCTCTGCTCTCTGCAGCAGTCCCTCTGCAACCCAGTCTCCAAACTCCGCTCTCTATAACGGTCCTTCTGCACCTCATTCTCAAACTCTACTCTCTGTAAAAGTACTTCTGCACCCCTTCACCAAACGCTGCTCTCCGTATAAGGCCTTCTAAACCCCACTCTCCGACATCTTTTATCTATAACAATCCTTCTGCACCCCAGTCTCCAAACTCTACTCTCTAGTACTATGCTTCTGCACCCCAGTCTCCAACCACTGCTCTCTGCAACATTCCTTCTGCAACCCATTCTCCAACATGTGCTCTCTGCAAAATCCTTCTGCACCTCTGTTTGAAAACTCTGTTCTCTGAAACGATCCTTCTGCACCCCATGGTCTACAAACTTTGCCCTCTGTAAGATCCCTGTGCAACTTTTTCTAAAAACTCTGCTCTCTGTAACAGTTTTTCTGCACCCCAGTCTCCAACATCTGCTCTCTGTAACAGTCCTTTTGCACCTCAGTCTCAAACCTCTGCTCCCTGCAAAAGTCCTTCTACACCCCATTCTATAACTTCTGCTCTTGGAAACAGTCCTTCTGAACCACAGTCTCCAACCTCTGCTCTCTGCAATAGTTTTTCTGTACCCTTTTCTCCAACTTATTCTATCTGTAACGATCTTTGAGTACAGCAGTCTACAAACTCTGCTCTCTCTACCGGTCCTTCTGCACCCCAGTCTCCAACCTCTGCTCTCTGTATCAGTACTTCTGCACTCCAGTGTCTAAACTCTGCTCTCTGTAACATTCCTTCTGCACCGCACCTCTGCTCTTTGCAACAGTTCTTCTGCACCCCAGTCTCCAACCTGTGCTCTATACAAAAGTTCTTATGCACCCCAGTCTCCAACCTCTACACTCTTAAACAGTCCTTTTCAACCCCAGTCTCCAACCTCAGCTCTCTGTAACAGACCTACTCTACTGCGGTCTCCAAATTCTGCTCTCTGTAATCTTTCTTATGCACCACAGTCTCCGACCTCTGCTTTCTCTATCAGTCCTTCTGCACCCCAGTCTCCAACCTGTGCTCTCTGCAACAGTCCTTCTGCATCTCAGTCTCTAAACTCTGCTCTCTGCAACATTCCTTCTGCACCGAATCTCCAAAATCTGCTCCCTGCAACAGTCCTTTTACAACCAATCTCCAACTTCTGCTATCTGCAGCAGTTCTTCTGCACCCCAGTCTCCAACATCTCCTCTCTGTAACAATCCTTCTGCACCTCAGTCTCCAACATCTACTCTCTGTGACAGTCGTTCTGCACCGCAGTCTCCAATCTCTGCTCTGAGTAAGATCTTGATGCAACCAAGTCTCTAAACCCTTCCCTCTGAAACAGTCCTTCTGCACTCTTTCTCCAAACTCTTCTCTCTGTAACAGGCCTTCTGCACCCCAGTCTCCACCCTCTTTTCTGTAACAATTCTTCTGCACCCCAGTCGCAAATCTCTGTTCTCTAAACGATCTTTCTTCACCCCAGTCTCAAACGTCTACTCTCTGCAACAGTTCTTCTGCTACAGAGACTCCAACAACTGCTCTCTGCAACAGTCCTTCTGCACCTCAGTCTGAAAACTCTGTGCTCTGCAATGATCCTTCTGCACCACAGACTCCAAACTCTGCTCTCTGTAACAGTCCTGTTGCACCTCAGTCTCCAAACTCTGCTCTCTTTAAGATCCTTCTGCATTCGTGTCTCCAAACTCTGCTCTTTGTAACAGTCCTTCTGCACCCCAGTCTCCAAACTTTGCTCTCTGTATCAGACCTATTGAACCCATATCTACAACCTCTACTCTCTATAACAGTCTTTCTGATCCTCAGTCTCCAACTTCTGCTCTCTGCAACAATCTTCTGCACCTCAGTCTCCAAGCTCTGCTCTCTGCAACTATCTTTCTGCACCTCTGTCTCCAAAGTCTGCTCTCTGCAACACTCCTTCTGCACCCCAGTTTCCAACCTCTGCTCTCTTTTAGATCCTTCTGCACACCAGTTTCCAAACTCTGTTCTCTACAACATTCTTTCTCCATCCCAGTCTCCAACCTCTTCTTTCTGCAACGATCCTGTAGCACCCCAGTCTCCAACCTCTGTTCTCTACAAAAGACCTTCTGCTCCCCAGTCTCCAATCTATGCTCTGTGTAACAGTACTTCTGTACTGCAATCTCCAACCTCTGCTCTCTGTAATGGTTCTTCTGCACCCCAGTCTCCAAACTCTTTGTATGTAGCAGTCCTTCTTCACCCCAGTCTCCAAACTCTGCTCTTTGTAACAGGCCTTCTTCAACCCAGTCTCCAACCCGTTCTCTCTGCAATGATCATTCTGCACCCCAGTGTCAAACCTCTGCTCCTTGCAACAGTTCATCTGCACCCCAGTCTCAAACCTCTGCTCTCTGTAAGATCCTTCTGCACCCCAGTCTCCAAACTCTGCTATCTGTAAGAGTCCTTCTGCACTCCAGTCTCCAAGCTCTACTCTCTGCAACAGTCAATTTGAACCCCAGTCTCCAAACTCTGCTCTCTGTAAGATCCATCTGAAACCCAGTATCCAACCTCTGCTCTCTGCAAGATCCTTCTAGACCCCAGTCTCCAACATCTGCTCTCTTCAACACGCCTTTTCACCCCAGTATCCAACCTCTGCGCTCTGTAACAGTTTTTCTATACCACAGTCTCCAAACTCTAGTATCTGTAAAAGTTCTTCTGCACGACAATTTCCAACCTCTGCTTTCTGTAACAGTCCTTCTGCACCTCAGTCTCCAAACTCTGCTCTCTGTAGCAGGCCTTCTGCACCTCAGTCTTCAAAATCTGCTCTCTCCAAGGATCCTTCTGCACTCCAGTCTTCAACCACTGCTCTCTCCAATGATCCTACTGCACCCGAGTCTCCAACCTTTGATCTCTGCAGCAGTCCTTCTGCTCCTCAGTCTTTAAATTCTGCTCTCTTTAAGACCAATGTGAATCCCAGTCTCCAAAGTCTGCTCTCTGGAAGAGTCCTTCAGCACCACAGTCTCCAACCTCTGCTCTCTGAAACGATCCTTCTGGACCCCAGTCTCCAACCTCTGCTCTCTGTAACATTCCTTCTGCACAACAGTCTCCAAACTCTGCTCTCTGTAGGATCCTTCTGGACACTAGTTTCCAAACTCTGCTCTCGGTAGCATTCCTTCTCCACCCCAGTCTTTAACCTCTGCTTTCTGCAAGTGTCCTGTGGCACCCCAGTCTCCAAACTCTGTCATCTGCAACAGTCCTTCTGCTTCCCAGTCTCCAACCTCTACTCTCCGTAACGGTCCTTCAGCACCCCAGTCTCCAAACTCTGCTTTCTGTATCAGTCCTTCTGAACCTCAGTCTCCAAACTGTGTTCTCTGTAACATTCCTTCTGCACCCCAATTTCCAACTTCTGCTTTCTGTTACACTCCTTCTGCACCTCATTCTCCAACCTGTGCTCACTGTAACATTCCTTCTGCACCCCAGTCTCCAACTCTTCTCTCTGTAACAGTTTTTCTATACAGGAGTCTACAAACTCTTGTCTCTGTAAAGGTCCTTCTGCACCCCAATTTCCAACCTCTGCTTTCTGTAACAATCCTTCTGCACCTCAGTCTCCAAACTCTGCTCTCTGTAACAGTCTTTCTGCACCCCAGTCTCAAACCACTGCTCTCAGTAACAGTCCACCTGCACCTCAGTCTCCAACCTCTCCTGTAACAGGCCTTCTGCTCGTCAATCTCCAAACTCTTCTCTCTGTAGCAGGCCTTCTGGACCCCTGTCTCCAAAATCTGCTCTCTGCAACGATCCTACTGCACCCCAGTCTCCAACATCAGCTCTCTGCAATGATCCAACTTCACCCCACTCTCCAGCCTCTGATCTCTACAACAATCTTTCCGCACCTCAGTCTCCTAATTCTGCTCTCTGTAAGATGCTTCTGCAAACCTGCATCCAATTTCTGCTATCTGTAACAGTCCTTCTGCACCCCATTCTCCTACCTCTGCTCTCCTAACAGTCCTTCTGCACCTCAGTCTCCCAAATCTGCTCTCGATAAGATCCTTTTGCAACCAAGTCTTTAAACTCTGCACTCTGTAACAGTCCTTCTGAACAACAGTCTCCAACCTCTTCTCTCTGCAACGATTCTTCTCCACCCCAGTCTCCAACATCTGCTCTCTGCAACAGTACTTCCGCACCCCAGTCTCCAAACTCTGCTCTCTGTAACAGTTTTTTTTTTTCACCCCAGTCTCCAAACTCTGCTCTCTGCAACGATCCTTCTGGAACCCAGTCTCCAACGTCTGCTCTCTGCAACAGTCCTTCTGCGCCACAGTCCTCAACCTCTGCTCTCTGTAAGATCCTTCTGCACTCCAGTTTCCAAACTCTGCTCTCTGTAACATTCCTTCTCCAAACCCAGTCTCCAACCTCTGTCCTCTGCAACAGTTTTTCTGCTCCCCAGTCTCAGAGATCTGCTCTCTGTAACAGTCCTTCTGTACCGCAGTCTCCAACCTCTGCTCTTCATAACCGTCCTTCTACACCCCAGTCTCCAAACTCTGCTTGCTGTATCAGAATGTCTGAACCCCAGTATCCAACCTCTGTTCTCTGTATCTATCCTTCTGCACCTCAGTCTCCAACCGGTGCTCTATGTAAGAGTCCCTTCTGCACCCCAGTCTCCAACATCTGCTCTCGATAACAATCCTATATCACAGTCTATAACTTCTGCTCTTTGTAAAAGTCATTCTGCAACCCAATTTCCAAACTCTGCTTCCTGTAACAGTCCTTCTGCACCTGAGTCTCCAAGCTCGGCTCTCTGTAACAGTCCTTCTGCACCTCAGTCTGAAACCTCTGCTCTGTGCACGATCCTTTTGCACCCAGTCTTCAACCACTGCTCTCTGTTATAGTCAAGCTACACCTCAGTCTTCAACCTCTGCTCTATGTAAGATCCTTCAGCAACCCAGTCTTCAAACACTGCTCTTTATAACAGTCCTTCTGAATCCCAGTCTCCAACATCTCTTCTCTGTACCAGGACTTCTGCACGCCAGTCTCCAAACTCTGCTCTCTGCAACGATCCTTCTGCACCCCAGTCTCCAAGCTCTGCTCCTTGTAACGATCCTTCTGCACCCCACTTTTCAACCTCTGCTCTATTTACCAGGACTTCTGCACCTCAGTCTCCAATCTCTGCTCTCTTCAAAAGTCTTTCTGCACCCCAGTCTCCAAACTCTGCTCTCTGCAACAGTCCTTCTATACTTTAGTCTTCAAACTCTGCTCTCTGTAATGGTCTGTCTGCACCCCAGTCTCCACCCTCTGCTCTATGTAACAAGACTTCTGCACCTCAGTCTGACACCTCTCCTCTCTGCACGGTCCTTCTGCACCTCAGTCTCCAACCACTACTCTCTGTAACAGTCCACCTGCACCTCAGTCTCAAACCTCTTCTCTCTTTAAGATCCTTCAGCAACCCAGTCTCCAAATTCTGCTCTCTATAACAGTACTTCTGCACCCCAGTCTCCAACCTTTCCTCTCTCTAACAGGCCTTCAGCACTCCAGTGTCCAAACTCTGCTCTCTGTAGCAGGCCTTCTGCACGCCAGTCTCCAAAATCTGCTCTCTACAACAGTCCATCTGCACCTCAGTCTCCAAATTCTGCTCTCTGCAAGATGCTTCTGCACCCCTGTATCCAACATCTGCTCTCTGCAACAGTCCTTCTGCACCCCAGTCTCCAACATCTGCTGTCTGCAGCAGATCTTCTGCACCTCAGTCTGAATACTCTGCTCTCTGCAACAACCCTTCTGCACCCCAGTCTCATATCTCGGCTCTCTGTAACAGTCCTTCTGCACCTCAGTCTCCAAACTCTGCCCTTTGTAAGATTTTTCTTCAACCCAGTCTTTAAACTCTGCACTTTTTATTTGTCCTTTTGCACAACAGTCTCCAAATTCTGCTCTCTGTAACAGGACTTCTGCAACCCAGTCTCCAACTTTTGTTCTCTGTAACAGGACTTCTGCACCCCAGTCTCCAACCTCTTCTATCTGCAATGATTATTCTCCACCCCAGTCTCCAACTTCTGCTCTCGGCAACACTTGTTTTAAACCCCAGTCTCCAATCTCTGCTCTCTGTAAGATCCAACTGAACCCCAGTCTCCAACCTATGCTCTCTATAAAAGTCCATCTGTACCTAAGTCTCCGAACTCTGTTCTCTGTAACACTCCTTCTGCACCTCAGTCTTCAACCTCTGCTCTATGTAACAGTCCTTCTCCACACCAGTCTATAAAATCTTCTCTCTGCAAAAGTCCTTCTGCACCCCAGTCTTCAATATCTGCTCTCTGCAACAGTCCTTCTGCACCCCAGTCTCCAACCTCTGCTCTCTCCAACGATCCTTCTGGACCACAGTGTCCAACCTCTGCTCTCTGCAACAGTCCTTCTGCACCACAGTCTCCAACCTCTTCTCTCTGTATGATCCTTCTGCACTCCAGTTACCAAACTCTGCTCTCTGTAACATTACTTCTCCACCCAGTCTCCAACCTCTGTTCTCTTCAACAGTCCTTCTGCTCCTCAGTCTCCTAGATCAGCTCTCTGTAACAGTCTTTCTGTACCGCAGTCTCCAACCTCTGCTCTTTGTTACTGTCCTTCGACACCCCAGTCTCCAACTTCTGCTTTCTGTATCAGTCTACCTTAACCCCAGTATCCAAAATCTGTTCTCTGTATCTATGCTTCTGCACCTCAGTCTCCAAACTATACTCTATGTAAGAGTTTTTCTGCACCCCAGTCTCCAACATCTGCTCTCAATAACAGTCCTATACCTCTGTTCGCTGTAACAGTCCTCCTGAAACCTCTGCTCTGTGCACGATCCTTTTGCACCCAGTCTTCAACCACTGCTCTCTGTAACACTCAAGCTACACCTCAGACTCCAACCTCTGCTCTCTGTAAGATCCTTCAGCAACCCTGTGTCTAAATTCTCCTCTTTGTAACAGGCCTTCTGCACGCCAGTCTCCAAACTCTGCTCTCTGTAGCAGGCCTTCTGCATCCCAGTCTCCAACCGCTGCTCTCTGCAATGATTCTTCTGCACCCCAGTCTCCAACCTCTGCTCTCTGAAATGATCCTACTGCACGCCAGTCTCCGACCTCTGATCTCTGCAACAGTTCTTCTGCACCTCAGTCTCCAACCTCTGCTCTCTGTAAGATCCTTCTGCACCCCTGTTTCCAAACTCTGCTCTCTGTAACAGTTCTTCCACACCCGAGTCTCCAAACTCTGCTCTCTGTAACAGGACTTCTGCACCTCAGTCTCCAACCTGTGCTCTCTGCAACAGTCCTTCTGTATCCCAGTCTCAGAACTCTGCTCTCTACAACAGTCCTTCTACACCCTAGTTACCAAGATCTGCTCTCTGCAACATACCTTCCACACCCCAGTCTCCAACATCTGCTCTCTTCAACAGTTCTTCTGCACCTCAGTCTGAAAACTCTGCTCTCTGAAACGAACCTTCTGCACCCGAGTCTCCTAAGTCTGCTCTCTGTAACAGTCCTTCTGCACCTCAGTCTCTCAACTCTGCTCTCTATATGATCCTTCTGCAACACAGTCTTTAAACTCTGCACTCTGTAACAGTCCTTCTGCAAAACAGTCACAAACCTCTGCTCTCTGTAACAGGACTTCTGCAACCCAGTCTCCAAACTTTGCTCTCTGTAATAGGCCTTCTGCACCCCAGTCTCCAACCTCTTCTCTCTGCAACGATTCTTCTCCACCCAAGTCTCCAAATCTGCTCTCGGCAACTGTCCTTTTGCACCCCAGTCTCCAAACTCTGCTCTCTGTAAGATCTATCTGAACCCCAGTCTCCAACCTCTGCTCTCTGTAACAGTCCTTCTGCACCCCAGTCTCCATCCTCTGCTCTCTGTAACAGTCCTTCTGCACCCCAGTCTCCAAACTCTTCTCTCTGCAACAGTCCTTCTGCACCCCAGTCTCCAAACTCTTCTCTCAGCAACGAACCTTCTGGACCCCAGTCTCCAAAGTCTGCTCTCTGCAACAGTCCTTGTGAACCACAGTCTCCAACCTCTGTTCTCTGTAAGATACTTCTGCACTCCAGTTTCCAAACTCTGCTCTCTGTAACATTTCTTCTATACCCAAGTCTCCAACATCTGTCCTCTACAACAGTCTTTCTGCTCCCCTGTCTCTGAGATCTGCTCTCTGTATCAGACCTTATGTACCGCAGTTTCCAACCTCTGCTCTCTGTAATGGTCTTTCTAAAACCCAGTCTCAAACCTCTGCTTTTTTGAATCAGTCCTTCTGAACCCAGTCTCCAACCTCTGCTCTTTGTATCTATCCTTCTGCACCTCAGTCTCCAACCTGTGCTTTCTGTAACAGTCCTTCTTCACCCCAGCCTCCAACCTCTGCTCTCTGTAACAGTCCTTCTATACCGCAGTCTCCAACCTCTGCTCTCTGGAACAGTCCTTCTATACCGCAGTCTCCAACCTCTGCTCTCTGTAAGGATCCTTCTGCACCAAAATTTCCAACCTCTGCTTTTTGTAACAGTCCTTCTGCACGTCAGTCTCCAGCATCTGCTCTCTGTAAGTTCCTTCAGGGAACCAGTCTCCAAACTCTGCTCTTTATAACAGTCCTTCTGCACCCCAGTCTCCAACCTCTCCTCTATAATAGGCCTTCTGCACGCCAGTCTCAAAACTTTGCTCTCCATCGCAGGCCTTCTGCACCCCAGTTTTCATCCTATGCTCTCTGCAACGATCCTTCTGCACCACAGTCTCAAACCTTTGCTCTCTGCAATGATCCTACTGCACCCCAGTCTCCAACCTCTGATCTCTGCAAAGGTCCTTCTGCACCTCAATCTCCTAATTCTGCTCTCTGTAAGATCTTTCTACACCCCTGTCTCCAAACTCTGCTCTGTGTAACAGTCCATCTGCACCCCAGTCTCCAACCTTTGCTCTCCGCAAGAGTCATTCTGCACCCCAGTCTCCATACGCTGCTCTCTGCAAAAGTCCATCTGCACCCTAGTTACCAACATCTGCTCTCTGCTACAGTACTTCTGCACCCCAGTCTTCAACCTCTGCTCTCTGTAACAGTCCTCCTGTAATGCCGTATCCAAACTCTGCTCTCTGTAACGGTCTTTCTGCACCCCAGACTCCAATCTCTGTTTTCTGTATCAGTTCTTCCGTATCCCAGTCTCCAAACTCTGCTCTCTGTAAGAGTCCTTCTGCATCTCAGTCTCCAACCTCTGATCTCTGCAGAGTCCTTCTGCAACTCAATCTCCAAATTCTGCTCTCTGTAAGATCCTTCTGCACCCCTGTATTTAACCTCTGCTCTCCTAAACTGTCCTTCTGCACCAGAGTCTCCAAACTCTGCTCTATGTAACAGGACTGCCGACCCTCTCTCTCCAACCTCTGCTTCCTGCAACAGTCCTTCTGCACCCCAGTCTCCAACCACTGCTTTCTACAACAGTTCTTCTGGACCCTAGTTACCAAAATCTGCTCTCTGCAACAGTTTTTCTGCACTCCAGTCTCCAACATCTGCTCTCTGCCACAGTCATTCTGCACCTCAGTCTGAAAACTCTGCTCTCTGCAACAACCCTTCTGCACCCCAGTCTCCTACCTCTGCTCTCTGTAACAGTCCTACTGCACCTCAGTATCCCAACTCTGCCCACTGTTTCATCCTTCTGCAACCCAGTCTTTAAACTCGTCACTCTCTAACAGTCTTTCTGCACAACAGTCTCCAACATCTGCTCTCTTTAACAGAACTTCTGCCACCCAGTCTCCAATGTCTGCTCTCCGTAAAAGTCCTTCTGCACCCTAGTCTAAAACATCTGCTCTCTACAACGGTCCTTCTTCACCAAAGTCTCCAATCTCTACTCTCTCTAACAGTCCTTCTGTACCGCAGTCTCCAAACTCTTCTCTCTATAACGGTTCTTCTGCAGCCCAATTGAAATCCTCTCCTTTTGTAACAGTGCTTCTGGACCTCAGATTCCAACCTCTGCTCTCTGTAACAGTCCTTCTAAGCCTCAGTCTGAAACCTCTGCTGTCTGGAACAATCCTTCTGCACCCTAGTCTCCATCCTCTGCTCTCTGTAATAGGTCTTCTGCACCCCAGTCTCCAAACTCTGCTCTCTGTAACAGGCCTTCTGCACCCCAGTCTCCAACCTCTTCTCTCTGCAACAATTCTTCTCCACCTCAGTCTTTAACTTCTGCTCTCTGCAACAGTCCTTTTGCACCCCAGTCTCTAAAGTCTGCTCTCTGTAAGATCCATTTGAACCCCAGTCTCAAACCTCTGTTCTCTGTAATAGTCCTTCTGCACCCCAGTCTCCAAACTCTGCTCTCTGTAAGAGTCCTTCTGCACCCCAGTCTCCAAACTCTGCTATCTGTAACAGTCCTTCTGCACCTCATTCTCCAACCTCTTCTCTCTGCAACAGTCTTTCTTCTCCCCAGTCTCTGAGATCTCTTCTCTATAAAAGTCCTTCTGTACCACAGTGTCCAACCAGTGCTCTCAGTTTTGGTTCTTCCACACCCCAGTCTCCAAACTCT
>NW_027522217.1:0-26601 GCF_052094955.1 Ictidomys tridecemlineatus | reverse complement strand
CTACCCCCCATTCTCCATACTCTGCTCACCCCAACAATCTTTCTGTATCCCAGTCTCCAAACTCTGTTCTCTATAACAGTTCTTCTGCACCCCAATCTTTAAACTTTGCTCTCTGTAAAAATCTGTCTGTACCGCAGTCTCCATACTTTGTTCTTTGTAAGGGTCCTTATGCACCCCAGTATCAAAATTCTGCTTTCTGTATCCATCCTTTTCCACCCAAGTCCTCAAACTCTGCCCTCTGTAACAGTCCTTCTAAAACTCATTCTGCAACATTTGCTCTCTGCAACAGTCCTTCTATACACCAGTCTCCATCCTCTGCTCTCTGGAACAGTAGTTTTGCACCCCAGAATCCAATATCTGCTCTCTGAAACAGTTCTTCTCCAACCCAGTCTCCAACCTTTGCTCTCTGTAACAGTCGTTCTGTACTGCAGTCTCCAACCTCTGCTCTTTGTAAGAGTCCTTCTGCACTAGAGTCTTCAACTTCTGTTCTCTGTAACAATCCTTCTGCACCTCAGTTCCCAAACTCTGACCTCTGCAATGGTCCTTCTGCACCCCAAACTCTAACCTCTGTTGTCTGCAACCATTATTTTGCACCATTGTCTCCAACCTCTACTCTCTGGAAAAGTCTTCTGAACCCCAGTCTCCAACATCTGCTCTCTGCAACAGTCCTTCTGCACCTCAGTCTGAAAACTCTGCTCTCTGCAATGATCCTTGTGCACCCCAGTCTCCAAACTCTGTTTTCTGTAACAGTCCTTCTGTACCTCAGTCTCCAACTTCTGCTCTGTGCAACAGTTCTTCTGCACCCCAGTCTTTAACATCTACTCTCTGAAACAGTCCTTCTACACCCCTGTCCAAATGCAGAAGAATGAGACCTGAACTATCGCTCACCCTGAAAAAAATCAAATCAAAATGTATTAAAGACCCAGGCACTAGACCAGAAATTATGCAGTTTAAAGGAAAAAACAAAGTCAATACTCCAACCTACAGGCAGAGGCAATGACTTTCTCAATAAAATGCCAAAGCTCAGGAGATAACACCAAATTATAGCTAATAGGATGGCATCAAATTAAGAAGGTTCTGCACAGCAAACGAGACAATTAGAATATGAATAGAGAACCTATGGAAAGGGAGAAAATCTTTATGAGGGGCTCTTCTAAAAGAGGATGAATATTCAGAATATTAATAAAGAACTAAAAAAACTTAACATCAAACCCACAATTATTAAATAACCCAATTATCAAATAACCCAATTACCAAATGGGAAACTAAATGAACTAAACAGACAAGTCTTAGAAGAAAATATGTGAGTGGCCAACAAATATATGAAAATATTTGCAAGTCAAGACTACCCTGAGATTTTATCTCACTTCAGTGACAAAGGCAACCACCAAGAATACAAACAGAAACCAGTGTGACAAGGAGAGAATTGGAGAGAAAGGAGCACTCTCACCCTGTTGGTGGGCATGTAAATAAGCACAATCACCATGGAAATCGGGATGGAGGCTCCTCAGGAGTAGCATGGACCACCCTGCGACCCAGCTCTACCTCTGCTTGGTATTTATCACAGCGGATCGAAGTCATCATACTATAATGACACATACATACCCATGAACCAGCCGAGGTGACATCAGTGGACGAATGGATAAAGAACATCTGGTATATGCACACTGGAATTTCATTCAGCCATAAAGAAGAACGAAATTATGTCATGCTGGAAGATGGATGGATCTTCAGAACATTAAGGGAAATAAGCAACTCAGAAAGTTAAGAGCCCTATGTTTTTCCTCGGTTAAAGCTAGAGGGGAAAAGGAAGGAAAGTTGGGAAGGGAGTCTCATCATGAAAGTTGAAGGAAGATCAGTAGAGTCAAGGCACCAGGGGAGGAGGTGAGGAAAAGGGAAATATTGAAATGATATTGGCCAAAGTTCACGGTTATTTTGTGTGCATGTCCAAATATGTGTCAGCAAATCCCGCCATTATGGACCACTACAATGCACCAATGAAGTGTGAAAAAAAGAGTTTCACATTACATGGGACAGGCACTATTCTAGGAGGGTGCCCATTTTTTCCCATCTATAAATACCACGATCATTTACCACTGTCAAAAATCTCTACAGATTCAAATATTCTGATCACTGCTCCACCACATGGCCTCTTCTACTTCAGGGTCCCCTTATTCCCACTGAAATCAGGGAGCCCGTTTCAACGATGCCATCTGTTAATGTCTTCCCAGGCTGGGGAGGACAGTGGCTGCGGGTTACACAAGGATCTGGTGCTGCCTTCTGAACGCATTTCCACGAGGCCTTGGCGAAGGCTGGTGCTCCAGGGCCTCCTCCACATCCAGCTGTGAGGCCAGGAAAAGGGTCACATAACACGCCATCCAACACCTTATTTATTTCTGATCACCATCCTCTCCATTATTCCAGGATCATATTGGTCATTGAACTTAAGCAAACACTGAGTCCAGATTTCAGTCCATCAACCAAAGAGAGTCTAATAGCCACTCCCCGTGGCTCAGGAAAATCCTTGGCCCTAACATTTCTGGTGATTACGTCCCTGTGACTGCATTGAAGATGATCCAGCAATATGTCCTGATTTCTTTGGTCTAGAAGACTCAAATAAATTCTCTTATATATTCTTAAGGCTCCTATAAACACAATACAGTAAAATATTTACCTTTTATTTTGGTGTGACCCTTATACTCTCCTGGGCTATATTTTATACTCTTACCTGAGGCGTTCTCGGATCAGACCCCAATTAAGAGTCTGGTAACAATGTGGGATGATGGATGAGCATCTTAAAGACAATTGGGCTGGGGATGTGGCTCAAGCAGTAGTGCGCTTGCCTGGCACGCGTACGGCCCGGGTTAGATCCTCAGCACCACATACCAACAAAGATGTTGTGTCCACCGAGAACTAGAAAATGAATATTAAAAATTCTCTCTCTCTTTCTCTCTCTCTCCTCTCCTCTCCTCTTTTCTCCTGTAGAACCTGCGGATTTATAATGTTTTTTGTACTTCTGCAATTTGGAGAATTGGATGTTTTATTCTGATATTAACCTTTATCAGTTTCCAGAGAGAAAATATTTCTCATGATCTGAACCTGACTTGAAGGAGGAATATAATGCTTGAACCTATCATTTTCTTTCTGTAAGTCTCCCACTGCAGTCAGTAAAAGAAGTCTATAGTCATGTTGTAATGTTCATTCCCACCCTGAAGGTCGATGGTGTTATTCCAAAGCTCAGTTTTCCATAGACATTTGATTTCAGGCCACGATAACTTAAAGTCTCTGTTAAGTCATTGCACACCAGGAATTATCAGGTCTCCTTTCCCATCATCAACATATTCAATTCTCTCAAGTCAGACATCCAAACTACCTCCTCAGATCTGTTATCTAGAACCATCTCTGATGTAAACCACTATTGTGGTCAGTGCCACCATGGTCAGGTAGAGATGAAGAAAGACTCTTGATGTCTTAGGGTAGAGGAAGTTGACACAGAAAAAAGTTATAAAATGGTTGGGAGATCTGGAAGAAAAAAGGAAAAAAGGGCAGGTGACACCACCCCATATATGGAATCTTTAACTTCCCTGGAAACAGACCCTCATTCCACGCTACTGTGACCCACATTCAGGAACAGCTGTCTAGGAGCCTGCACACACAGCTCCTGGCAGCAAGGAAATTAGTTCCTGCCTCTACAGGGCTGGTTAGCTGCTGCTGCTATGGAATCCAAAAGAACCCGCTTTCTTCCTTTCCTTTATTCCTCTCTGCCTAGTGTTTGACAGAACCTCCTAAAATGGAGGCCTGCAGGCAGCGGAGCGTGCAAAACGAGGTTCTAGTACGTTCTGTCTCTCTGGTGTGGGGAGAACACAGAAGGACAGAGATGGTGCTGAACACACACACAAGGTGTCCAACACACTAGAACCTGAAAGTGGGAAAAGGGTGTTTGTAAAAAGAGAGGAGAGAAAGGAGTCTCAGAGATCTTAAAAGCGGGAGTTGGAGTTGAAGCTCCAGATACAGACTCTCTAACCAGGTGCCTACAAGTCCCTGGGAGGCATCTTTTTTCAGATGACTGTATACTCCAGTTTGAATGTTGGTCTAGACTTTGATCATGCAAAGGATGCACACCCTCCAGCCAGCTTCCTCAGGGCACTCTGGACCTCATTGCTTCTCAGGCTGTGAATGACGGGGCTCAACAGGGGGCTCACCACACAGAAGAGCACAGAGACCAGGGTGTCCATGTCCACCCTTCTCTGGGCCTGTCATAATGGAAGTTGGCTGTTCTATAGAAGACAACCACAACAGTGAGGGGGGACGCACAGTTGGAGAAGGCTTTCCTCCTGCCCTGGGCAGAGGGAATCCCCAGCATGGCTGCCATGATGAGTGCGTAGGAGCCTGCAGTGAAGAGGCAGGGGCTCAGGCCCATGGTGGCACTGACCACATGGAGTGCAGACTCGTTGACAGAGGTGTCTGAGCAGGAGAGCTTAAGAAGCAATGGGGTGTCACAGAGAAAGTGGCTGAACTGGTGGGGCTCACACGAAGTTAGTGTGATGGCCAGCACCGTGTGTGTGACCAAATTCAACAGCCCACACAGCCAGGACCCAGTCAGCAGGCCAACACAGACCTTCACACTCATGATGACTGGGAACTGAGGAGGGCGGCAGGTGGCCACACAGCAGTCATACTGGCCACACAGCCAGTAAGAAGCCTTCTGTGCCAGCACTTGTCACCAAGAAGAAGATCTGGGAAAGGCAACTCTCATAAAAAATGGCCTTCTTCTCCCAGAAGAAGTTCACCAGCAGTCCAAGAAGCTCAAATTGCTGAGGAAAAAGTACATTGGAGTGTGGAGAGCAGGACTGACCCGGGTGGCCACATTTATGAGCTTGTTCCCCAGGAGAGTAGCCAGGTAAAGGACCAGAAAGAGCAGAAAGAACCAGCCCTGTAGGTTGGAGTGGTTGGAAAATCCTAAGAAGATGAATTCAGTGACAAATGATTGATTGCTCATTTCCAATGGTATTATAGCTACAAAAGAGGTAAAAAGAGACCATGACAAGAATGGACTGAGAGCACCCCAAACAGGCTTGTTAATCTGCAGCAACATGGCAAATAATATTGTATACAGAGATGCCTGGACTCTGGAAAGAGACGTGTAGGAGTGACTTTAGAGAGAGCATAACTTCTCACAGACTTTTGCATGGGTGCTCTTTTGTAAGAATAAATGGAGACTTGGTCAAAATTCACAACCAGCTATCAACCCCTGTGTCTCATTGAATCTTCAGTATCTCCCTCCTAACACTGTGCTTCACTGTGATGAATTCTTTTTTGTATGTCTGTTATTTCAAGTAATAAGTTTTCATTGTGGAAAAATGAAGAAAATGCAGAAAGTTATTCAGAAGAATATGACTGGTCACAAAATCAAAGCTCTGTTTTCATTCATCTCATTCTACCTCTAACTATCTTTAAAATATCCAAAGCAAAATTTCCCAATATTGTTGTACTCTATTTAGTTGTTTGCCTTGTAATCTTAATTTCCTAACATGAAATTAAGTTAATATCTCCCTTTTTATTGAACATAGAAATCTCTCATTCCATTTACTATCATAAATATTGGAGTAGAAGCTTTCATACATATGTATCTGTGATCATCTCTGATTATTTATTAAAAGTAAAATTATAAGTCACCTGCTTTTAAATACATTGATCTATTTTTTTCAGTAGAAACTTTTATTTTTTTAAGTTTTATAAGATACAAGAAATTTTGACAAATGATATATACTTAGGTATTTTTCGTCTTTTGTATTATAAGATTTACCTCACCAAACATTACATTTCCTGAAAAAAATAATGATTGATACAATTACTTATTTTCTATCATGTTATCCATGCTAATCCGTGATCCATTGTTTTGAACTAAAATTTCTGTTTCTTTTTCAATCTTAAATGAAAAATATTATAATAAAACAGTAGGCTCTTGGTCCAGATAGATGTGGATTGAAATCCACCTGTTGTTTACTAGATGTTATTTGTAAAAAAGTCAGCTCATCTCTATTCCTCAGTTTGTTCCTTGCTTAGGATATTAATGATGTCTATTTCACAACTACTGAAAAAAGTTTTGAGATAATATAAGCTATGTGTCTGGCACATTACATCTACTCAATTCCTTTTATCAAGTTAGAAAATGTCTATCCATTTTTTACTAGTAGTTTTTTTTTTTTTTTGGTGTATGTGTGCTGGGTTTTGAATTCAGAGCCATATGCATACTAAGCATGCACTCTACCACTGGACTTTGCCCCTAGTTTCATTTAGTTATAGTTTTTATCATAAATAGATATTGAAGTTTCTTATATTCTCTGCATCTATTGAAATGATATATATTTTTTCTTATGTAGTCTCTTACTATGGAAATTTGGTTGATTGAATTTTTGAATATTGAACCAGCCTTGCATTCTGAGATTGATCTCAATTGACTGTAATTTTATCCTTATTCTATATGGCTGAGTTCAGTTTGTTAATATTGTTCCCTGCTTGCTTTTGTGTATTCTATTTTCGCTGTTCTTCAGAGATAATCTATTTCTTGAAGAATTCTCAGCTGTATTGTACTGTTTTTTTCAGTCAATGCATGTTAGTGTACTAGTTGGAAACAGAGAAAGGACTTCTGATGTTTCCAGGAAGCCCTGCCTTAGGTACTGTAAACTCAGTCACAGGGATATGGCCTTCACAGTTACCCACTTTCTAGCAATATGGCTGAGCCTAGTTCTTATTCCTCCTGACGTTAGACATTTCGGCCTGTTCCTTCCTATAGCTGCAAAGGTTTTCCGTTGAGTGTCCTAATGTAACAGTTTCTGTTACTCTTGGCCCTGAAGATTACAGCTTTTGTTCTATGCAAAAAATCAGGAAATGGGTCTGGGAGGAGTTTTGGCTGCTGTTGCTGCTCTTTGTCCCTCCACCTATCCAAGAAATGATACCGTTAAAGACACTTTCTCAGAATACTTTCCTATCTTCCTGGGAGCATTTGGTGGAATCCATGGAGAAAAAGAAAAAATACAAACATCTTATGTCTATAGCCCTCTGGGTCTTTATGCTCTTAAACCAGTTTATACTTGGTTTTTAGCAATCCATTAACTATTTTTTATTTGAGTTTTTTTATTTTAGAAATAAACTGGTATGTATCTAGTGGGTTCTCCCATAGTTAAAAAAATGCCTGGAATATTTTGGTTGCTTATCTCTCCCCAGACTTCGGTTAGTTGTTTGCCTTATAATCTTCATCCCTAATAAAGTCAAGGAAAGTCATTAATTTGCATTTTCTTCTGCTCTTTTTGGTTATTACAATGATGAAAACAACATGCTTTCTAGCTATTTTACTAGATACTCAAGGTGAAATTTGAAGTCTATACACTTACTTTCCAAAAATATTTAGTAATTTCTAATTATGTTTAATATGTAGTTATTCTATTCAAAACAATCCAATTCCTAGCATATTTCCAAGGAAATTAATGCACAGTTCACAAAAATTTTTGTGTAAAAATTCATAATAACTCAAACAAATATTATGCCTTCAGCAGAAGGACAGAAGACAAATCATGGTTTATCATGCAGTGGAATAATTCAGTTACTTTAGAAACACAAATACTGGAACATTAATAACATTGAAAAATCTAAAAAAATTTTTTGTGTGAAATAAGCCAGATACAAAATATATACTGTATGTTTCCTTTAAATAAAGTTCAAAAATTAGCAAAACATCTATAATGGTCAATTAATAATGGTGGTCTTGTTTTTTTTTTTTTTTTTTTGGAGCTCATGGGTGATATCAGTTGAAGCATGAAGGAATTTTCTAAAGTGATGGAAATGTTTTATATTCTTATTTTTGGTAGTTCATATATATGTAAAATATTATAAACCTGTACACTTTAGATCTGTGAATTCTTTGAATACAAATTATAGTTCAATTTTTAAAAATAGCCTTATTTTAAAAGTAAGTAATTAATGAGGAAGAGTGGTACCTTCCTGTAATTCAGGTACTTGGGAGACTAAGGCAGGAGGATCATAAATTTGAAACTCTGCAAGGCCCCCCGCCCCAAATAATTGAAAGGGCTGGGGATATAGCTTCATGGTAGAGTGCCACTGGGTTCAATCCCCATTACTGCAGTAAGTAAGTAAGTAAGTAAGTAAATTGATAAATAGAAGTGAAAGCATTTTTTTTTCCAGAAGATTTGTAACTCAGGATTAGTTGGAACCACATCTAAATATTTTTTTTAGGTCTCTAAGAGGTTAAGTATTTTCTCCCATTTTTTTGCATTTATCTACTTTTTTTTTTTACCACAGTGATAGTCCAGGAAATATCACATTTTACTAGTGACACCAGTTATTTCCTGATCACGATCTGTTTGAAGCAATGAATGTGATTGATGGGTGAATTCGGTCTGTATCACAGATACAAAGCCTTGCTCACCATGATGGATGGGCATGTGCATGTGTGTGTGTGTGTGTGTGTGTGTGTGTGTGTGTGTGTGTGTGTGTGTTATTGGTTGTGGGATTGGTCTTGACTGAAAACACTGTCTTATAGTTAGTGGGATGGCAAGTTGGCATCTCAGGCAACATTGATGGCAGAAATCTCAAAGAATATAGCAGGAATCTGCCATCTAAGGCTCAGCAAGCTCAGAACACTTGGTTATCCTAATTGCTATAAATGGAAAGACCCTCACTATTGAGCTTCTCTGAGAGCTGCATCACACTGGGACGGGAGGAGGGAGCCCATTTCCATAGAGATGTACCCTGTTTCTATAGAGACACCAGCTAGGCTTCAAGGGGCTGGTGGGATAGTACCAGTGGATGCTGCCAAGCCCTGGGTCATTCTGAGGAGCCTGCTACTTCAGGGGAGGTGGCAGGGTATCAGCCTATGGGGCCAGGACAAGGCTCTGTAAATCTGTGTCAGGCCTAATTTTTATGCAAGGTACTTGGCAATAGAAACCTCAGAAAACGTCCCACCCCCCACCATGCCATAGGCCACCAGAGAGCCCAGGTGTGTCTCTGGAAGCCAGGCATGGGTATGTGCATGGACATCAATGATTGCAGAGTATCAACAATAGGGGACCATAATTCTTTTTCAGCTGAGTGCAGACTGAAAACAGAGACATCTGGAGGGAGATAGATTGGGTTTTAGAAAATCATCAGATCTCTAGTTCTAGAACACGTAGATAGACCCACTCATGGAATTGTGCGTGTGAGTCCAAGGAGCAGGGGTCGATAACTGTGAAACCTGGTTCCCCAGGTTTTAGACACACCTGTTTAGTTCAAAAGAGTGATCTGAGTGCTAAAACAAGATCAAAATGAAGTGTTCTGTATCTGAAGACATGCTGTGTTGAAGGTGGGAGAAAATTTCTGAAGCCCTCATGGAGAAGGATATGGAGAACTTTAAAGTCCTAGTTGAAGAGGACACGGAAAAGACAACAAATCAGTTTGGGCAGGCTGGCTAGCTGGTGGGATCACTCAGGAAAACAGGAATATGTGAGAAATAGCAGATGTAGAGGAGGCTTTGGTGGATTTGATTTGAGTAATGTTGAATGTGAGTTATCTGTGGGATAATCACGTGGAAATGACCTTCACAGACAGCCTAGAACTGCAGGTGTAAATTTGGGAGTCATTGTCTTGAAGGCAACTGTTACAGCAAAGGGTGAATATGAAATCCCCCAAAAGAATAGAGAAAGTAGAGAAGGAAATAGAGAAAGTAGGGATTCTTGTGATACTTGGTGTTCACAAAAATTGTAGTAAAAGTTTATCCAGAAATGACTAAAAACACCACACTATCTAGGTCAGTTGTAGGTATCACTTTCTCTAAATGATTTCCCTAAACAAGAGGTTACCTTATTAGCATTGATTTACAATAAATTAACTTTGAAATGGAGCTGGAAGCTACATGTAGTTGACATTTCTTACGTTCTGTGTTTTCTCTATCAACTACCTGGATGAACTTCAAGTCATTTTGAAATCAGTGACATGTACTTTCTTTTAACTCCCCGTATCAAAAAGATCAATATGACAATCTCTTTTATAGGTAGATATCTAGATGTTTTCAGAAACAGATATAAAATTCCACATAGAATGCAGTTCCAGCAGATTTTACTATGGGAAATTGGTACATGGTCTGTGGATGTGTAAAAGGGAAAACTAAATGTAAATGTTCAGGGATTTGAAAATACAATCACTGCAGTTGTGCATACTGCTATTTTAGAGGTCTTAAATATAAAGGTCAGTTCAGGAGGGACAATTTCATGGGGCATTAAAATTCTCCCAATGTATGTTTATATAATTTTATCTACATATAAGTTTTTCCTTGGTTTTACTGGCTAATTTCTTGTAGGTCACGGGTGTGGGGTAGGATGAAGGATGATACCCAAACAATTTTCCTTATCCTCTATGCTCTTTATTAATGTAGGGCATTAGATTGAATCATCATCATGGTCACCATTAGAATCCCTTATTATCAATCATAACTCATGAATGACACTTTGTTACACAATATGTACTTGCTTCTTATAGTTTATATAATGCAGCATAGGAATTAGATCAACTTAATACTAAACCCTCTTTTCTGCAATAATAATAACCATAATCATCATAATCATCTAGGGCATATTTCATAGAAAAATAATTTGAGTGTGAGTCTTCATAGATTGCTTCAGTACACATAATGCCTGACTTTAAAAACCTTGTTTAATGTAGTTTAAAAGTAGCATGTTTTCTGTAAAAATTAGATTGAATTTTGTATAATCCATTCTATCAAACCTCAGTGAATTTCTTTGAAAAGATGCATTTTTACATACCTGAATCCAATCAGGATTTTTCAAATTGAGTCACGAATAGAGACACACATTAGATAAAAATACCTAACACTTATTAAATGCCTATAAGACTTTTACATGCATTAACTTATTTGGTTTACACAACAACCTATAAGATAACCTATTATTTCCATTTTCCAGAAAAAAAATGAAATTAATGCACAATATATTAATGCAAGTAGGGAAATATCAACGAATTCCTTTAATTTGCATAATGTACATTAATTTGTACATTTAATATGTATTAACATTTATGATTTCAGAAACAAAAAAAATTGACTCAGAAATTTTATCATGTAATAACTATTATTTGTAGTGATACTTTGTTACCTGATGATAATACCATGTATTAGTGAACTGTCTTATGATCTTCAATGCCCAGACATTCTTGTCTTTGGTTCTAATAATTCATTGCACATGATTAATAGGCCAACACAGCTTTCATTAAAATTCCAAATCTCAGGACCTTAAGAAGCTTAAAGTATTTAAATTTCAATAGAAATTCGGTGCTTCAGTTAAGCACAACTAATTTTAAAATTTAAATATAAACAAAATAAAATAAATAAATCTAGAGTCTTAAAAGAAAAACTTTTTTTTTTTTTGCTTTGGCGCTAAATGAAATGTTTTGCTGACTAAACTTAGGGATTTAGTTCCTCAAACGAAAAAAAAAATAAATAAATAAATTGGCATGGCCAAAACGAGGAAGAATGGTGTGATCATGAAAACCCTTTTGCACATCAGGGAAACAATGATTCCTATTTGATCTCAATAGCACAAGCAATGATTAAAATTTTTAAATCCAATTTTCATGTTGCCCAGTAAATTGCTTAAAAAACACACAGAATTACAGTAGATGGGATAGAAAGAGAAGATGGGGAAGGGGGATAGTAGAGGATAGGAAAGGTAGCAGAATACATCAGTCACTAGTATAGCATTATGTAAAAATGTGAATGTGTAACCTATGTGATTCTGCAATCTGTATTTGGGGTAAAAATTGGGAGTTAATAACTCACTTGAAACTATTGTTCGAAGTATGATATGTCAAGAGCTTTGTAAGTTTTGAACAACCAATAAAAAAAATAAAAAATAAATAAAAAAATCCTTATGCACATCAGGGAAACAATGATTTTTATTTGATCTCAATAACAAAAGCAATAATTAAAATTTTTAAATCCAATTTTCATGTTGCCCAGTAAATTGCTTAAAACACACACACACACACACAAAAAAAAAAAAACACACACACACACTCAGTACAAGGTCAATTTATTCAGAAAAATATCTGAATGATTTCAGGTGCTTGTGGCAATGTGAATTTATTACTGTGAAATCTATGAGCTATCTGGCCTGGCCCAGAGTTGTCCTCATATCCTTCCATGTGGTGTGGGTGCTTGGAGCCGAGGGAAATATTAGAAGTCGTTGTGCAGAACAGTTGGCCTCAGTCAGTGAGTTCCAAGTGTTCCCAGTGATGCTGGCTCAAGGACACACTTTGGGGGAGGCTGGGCTCTTTCACCTAACATGCAGGGATGCTTTTACCCCTAACTGGTAGGTTTAAAATCTTAACAAATTCAGCAGGAAAAAGCCTCCCTCCTGTCTTGGAGATTCAGCACTCAATTCAGCATTTATCATCTCTTTCAGTTCTGTTTTTTGGGGGCCAGGGTGTAGGGGGGCAGTTACCAAAGATTGAACTCAGGGGCTTGACCACTGAGCCACATCCCCAGCCCTCTTTTATATTTTATTTAGAGACAGGGTCTCACTGAGTTTCTTGGTGCCTTGTTTTTGCTGAGGCTGTCTTTGAACTCACTATCCTCCTGCCTCAGCCTCCTGAGCTGCTTGGTTACAGGCGTGCACCACTGTGCCAGCTCTTTCAGTTCTTTTTATTTCACTTGTGCTTCTTCTAGCATAAAGGGGAAAGGGAAGACAAATTATTACCTCTTACGATATGTCAGAGCCTTCTAGTTATAAAATTGTTCAAAATAAAAAATTCTCTTTTCCATTTAGGATTTTAAAATTTATTTTCTTGGTAGTGGTTAGTTTCAATTCAAACCAATTTTGTTCCTATACCGGGTCTAATTTAGTCCTAAGCCAGATCTATTAAGAAACCCAAAGAGGATAAGATCTGATCCCTGTCCTGCTGCGCCCCTCCCCTGACTCAGGCAATGGCAAGGCCCTACAGAGGTGGATGGCACAAGGCATCCATCCTCTGGAGGAGCGCAGTATGTTTCTGTGAATGGGCTGATTTTTTTTTGTATTTTTTTAATAAGTATAGTTCTGATTTCTCATATGACCATTAAGTATAAAGGAAAAATCCTGACTTTCCCAATTAATGCAACTAGTTCTAAAGCATAGACCTGTTTGCTCTAAATGCAATGATTCAGCTGTGGAGTGTAAATAGTTATTGTCTAAAGAAAAACTCCCTGTATTCCTGTCAAGGAAGTTTTTGAGAAACTAAATTAAAATCTAGAGAAGGAAAATTAATGTTAAGAATATAGATTAGTGCTTAGTACTGGGCAACTTGTTCTTGTTCCTGTGAACAATGGTTTGTGCTCTTACTTTTGTTTGATTACAAATAATAACAAATCAACTACTTGCCATAACCATGGCACCGGTTCAAGTCAGTAAGTCAAAAAGAATAGTCAAGGTATAGGCCAATAGTTTGGGACATATGTAACTATTATTAAAAGTGAACTAAGCAGAAACAGCTCAAAGCAAAACTCGAACTGAAAGTACAAATGCTTGCTTATGCATAAGCCAAGATACATTCTTCTATTCTAATTGTAGCTACGTAATATTTTGTGTTGTTTGAATAATGATTCCTGTTTTGTTACCACAAAGTACTGTAACCCTGCCAAAATGAAAAGTATATATGATCAACTTCACAAGTAAAGATTGGGATCAACACCTTCACTTTGGTGTCTGTGTTGTTTCTCCACCCCCTCTTTCACCGACTCCTCACCATCCGTTAGTCTCCTGAGACCCCCTGTTGGAGCTGGTCTCTAACACTGTCCTTCAACCAACTTACAATCTCATGGGAAGATGAATTCAATATGTGCAGGAAACTTGGTAACAATTCTATGTAATCTACAAATTATCATTATTTTCCCTTAGAGTTTGCTTGGGCAGCTCTGGGAATGGAGCACTTCATACTTGTCAAAGCCTCTCATTCCATCTTGAATATGCCCTCCTCCAGGTCCTAGTTGGGCCTCTCAATTGTGTTCTAAACACTAGGGCAACACCTTATGTAAATGTGACTCAGTAAAGGTTTGAAGAATGAAGAAGGTCTGTCAAGTACATCCATGGAGCAGAGTTTTTAAAAGATTCTTTAAAGACAGTACTGTGTGGGACGTAAAAGATCTAACAGAGACTTGAAAGAGGCGAGAGGATATTTCTGTTCAGTGGTTCTGGTGCAGATATTTTGCTGAGAAAATTAAAGCCTCTGTGGGCATAAGTGAGGCAGCATAGCCCAGTGGCTTCTGAGGAACTCAGTGTCTCCTGTCTCCTAACCATATCCCTTATGAAGACCATCGGCAGTTCTCACAGAACAAGCAGCTCTGCATCTTTCTTTCCCAATCAGTCATCTCAAAGTCAGGTGACCGAGAATGAAGTCACTTATGAGTGACCCCAAAATATAATATTTCTAAAGGAGGGGGGTTGTATATGAAGTAGATTACTCACAAGCTTCAGGGATTTATTACAGTTAATAAATTGCCTGCAACTCCCCTCCCCAAGCATCCATGTGTTGTAAGATAAAGATGAAAACCCCTAGTTAGTGAATGAATACGTTACTAAACATAACTTCTTCTACAATAATGGTTTTTATTTAAACAGATATTTTGGTAGGTCTATTGTTATGCTATATTGTATCATAATGGGAATGTGTCTATATACTTTCTCCCTAAAAATTATTCCTTTCTGTCCTGCTCATCAAAAGCAGAGGATTAACACTAAGCATTATCTATTGTTTACCATAAGTAATTTTCCACACTCATCATCTCACTTAAGGAATTTAGGCATCCCAGGGTTTCTGGTTATGTTTTGGGTTTTCTTCTAGTACTGGAGGCATCATGCTAAATCCCTCAGGTTTTGTGATAACCTCTGAAGTTATTTCTACTCTGGCAATACAAATAGTATTGTGGAAACTTAGACACACATAGAAATGGTGCTATGATAGGTCATTACATAAATGCCATCAAAATGGTAATGAAAATATGTACAATATTCTGTAATATGTTTTTAAGGTGTAGGCATATCCTGATTCTGGGATAGTGTTTTTGTAAATTGTGATGGTAAATAAACTACTTACCAGCAACTCTCACAGAGAGGCATAGATTTCTGGTTTTTGTGTGTCCTTTGCTGCTCTCCATACTAGCACCTGGGCTGCAAAGAAAGCTCTTGGTAAAACTGGCTGTTGGTCTCCATTCACCAGAAAACGGACCTGTTATAATGAGAGTTGCCTGTCGCATATCTGTGTCCTCATGAAGGAGTCAAAATCCTCTGATCTCTCACAATTCATTTTCCTGTGATGGACATTTATAGAGGTCTGGAGCCGACCTGTTGGGAATATGCATCGTGCCTTTCCTCTGCAGCTGCTCTGGGACTCCTCAGTGTGCAAAAACAACTCAAGGGCAATGGCTTAAGTTCAACTGCAACAATGGAGAGCAGTTAATTTGCTGCTGGATTCATTAATGTCTTGGCAATCAACTGTTCCCAGCATGCAGCTAGAAGATCAGAGTCCTCTCTTTTCTGGGATGTGGGTGAGCGAAGTTCAGAGTGAGATTTCTGCTAAGAAGTTGTGGGTGGCTGAAACCTCAAGACTGCCTTCTCTTCCCACTAGGGAGAGAAGGGGGTCAGGGTGGGTGTACACTTATTGGGATGGAATTCACACGGCATATGAAGTTTTTCCTTCATGTTACATAATTTGCCAGATGGACAGATATCAGAAGCCATAATATTAAAAGCATCCCCACTATCTTCAGCTGATCCACTCCTGCTAAGGGCTGATCCCTTACCAAACCCTGTATGACTTCGTGCCCCTTAATTTTATGATCCTGCTGATGCTCATGACCTGGTGAAAAAAATGTTTTGCTATAGAGTTTAAAAGTAGGGAAAAAAAAAACAGTCATCAAACAGCTCTTTCGGGCAGAGATGTAGAAAATACAACAAGCTTGAAAGTCTTGTAGTATTTTACTGCACAAAAATAAAAATAAAGTATTAGATAAAGAGGTAAGTCTCTAAAACTTAAAATTTCTCATAATACAATGGGATTTTCCTCATGCTTAGGAGAGACACATTAACAGTACTCCTGAAAGATCTTAGAATGATAAGCCATCAGGGAAAGACAAAGCTAAAGCACATTTGATGAAGCATGTCACACATTCCAGGGTCCTCACAATAAAAGAAATGATAATGATGTGTTGTTAAGGGAGTGAGGAAATCAGAAGCTTTATTCACCACTCTTAATAATAAGGTAAGCTGGTTCCACTGGTCTGAAAATGATCTGGAACTTCTTTAAAAAGTTAAATATGGAGTTAACGATCCACTTCTTCCACTCCTACTTACAAACTCAAGATAAATAAAAAAGTTGTCCACCAATGATTTGTACATGAATGTTCATATAATGTTCATATTATATATAATGTTAATATTATATATACGAATCTTATTCATATTATTCAATAAGTGAAAATGACCAGGCAGGTCTGTAATCTAGCTACTCAAGAAGCTGAGGCAGGAGGATCACAAATTCAGATACAACCTGAGCAAATTTGCAAGACCCTGTCTCAAAACAAAATTTTTAAATGGGTTGGGCTTTGGCTTAGTGGTAGAACATTGTTTAGTGTGCAGGAGGCTTCAGGTTCAATCTGCAGTATGACACCCACACGGACACAAAGTAAAAATTACTCTGCAGTGGGAAATGAACAAAAACATGTGGCATTTTCATAAGATGGAAATCAGTCACAATAAGGAGGAATAAACTAAAATTATTATACAAGCTACAATATAACTGAAAATTGCAAACATCCTAATTGAAAGGAGTCAGATCCAAAATGCGTATATGGTATTACTTCATTAAAAATATCCACAAAACTCGAGTGTATACATGGGTCTTTCCACATGTGAAGGAGAAACACAGAAATGGTGTTTATTTAAAACTTAGAATCAAGATCCATTAGGAAAATGCAAGTCAAAGTCAGATTGCACATAGCACTTCACATTCAATAGTGTTGGCTAGAGCTGCAATACTGGGGGAAAGGAGATTGACTGCTTTGGGTATAAGCTTCTTTTGGAGAGAAAAGTAATAAAAATATTCTGAAATACCTGTGGATTAGAGAACCCAGGTGAGGTCACAATGTGTCACATACTTAGCACAGTGTGCTTCCCCTGGTTGGAAGAACACCACAGTGGTCATGAAACACTGTGTATGGAGAGAGTGCTCTTGTAATTGCTGCTGAAGAGTTTACATATTTCCACAACTAAGACATTTCCTAGAATGAAACCATCATCTAGTTCTAATCTCACTATACAGTCTGTCTCCCAGCAAGCTTCTTCAGGGCACTCTGGACCTCATTGCTTTTCAGGCTGTGAATGATGGGGCTCAACAGGGGGGTCACCACACAGAAGAGCACAGAGACCAGGTTGTCATTGTCCAGCCTTCTCTGGGCCTGTCATAGTGGAAGTTGGCTGTTCCATAGAAGACCACCACGACAGTGAGGGGGGACGCACAGGTGGAGAAGGCCTTCTTCCTGCCCTAGGCAGAGAGTATTCCCAAAATGGCCGCCATGATGAGTGCGTAGGAGCCTGCAGTAAAGAGGCAGGTACTCAGGCCGATGGTGGCACTGACAACGTGGAGCACAGACTCATTGACAGAGGTGTCTGAGCAGGAGAGCTTTATGAGCAATGGGGTGTCACAGAGAAAGTGGCAGATCTGGTGGGGCCCACACAGAGTGAGTGTGATGGCCAGCACCGTGTGTGTGACCAAATTCAACAGCCCACAAAGCCAGGACCCAGTCACCAGGCCAACACAGACCTTCACACTCAAGATGACTGGGTACTGAGGAGGATGGCAGGTGGCCACACAGCAGTCATACTGGCCACACAGCCAGTAAGATGCCTTCTGTGCCAGCACGTGTCACCAAGAAGAAGATCTGGAAAAGGCAGCCCTCATAAGAAATGGCCTTCTTTTCCTAGAAGAAGTTCACCAGCAGTACTGGGAGGGTGGAGGATGTGTAGCAGAAGTCCAAGAAGCTCAAATTGCTGAGGAAAAAGTACATTGGAGTGTGGAGAGCAGGACTGACCCTGGTGTCCACTATTATGAGCATGTTCGCCAGGAGAGTGGTCAGGTAAATGACCAGAAAAAGCAGGAAGAACCAGCCCTCTAGGTTGAAGTGGTTGGAAAATCCCAAGAAGATGAATTCAGTGACAAATGATTGATTGCTCATTTCCAAGGTTGTCATAGCTACAAAACAGAGAAAAAGAGACCATGATGAGAATGGACTGAGAGCACCCCAAACAGGCTTGTTAATCTGCAGCAACATGGCAAATAATATCGAATGAAAAGAAGCCTGGAGACTGATAACCTGTGGGACAGGTCTCAGGAAATCAGACCCATGGAGCAGCACACATTTTCAGGGGTGATGGTGGGTAGGAGTAACCAGAGAATTGCTAGAAGCCAACAGAAAGCCATTCGACCTCATCATGATGTAAAGTCATTTCTCACTGTCTCAGTAATCTCTGTCTCCTGTTGTCCTTTTATATAAACATAGGATTTTTGGAGAAGTTCATTTTCATTGCAAATGTTAAGAAAAACATTTACAAAGCAGAGTCATCATCTGCAAAAGCAGTCGGTGTTGCCTTCAGTGTTTTCCAAGGTAGAGTTTTTTCCCATTTTACATCAATCTCGATCTCTGTTTTCAGAAAGGCAAAAGTTAACTATTCCTGTACAATGCTAAATTATCAGGGCCAGAGCAAAATAGAGGAAAGAAGTTGATGAAGTGGGGTTGGACTGGCTATCTTAAGTATACAGGGAAGATCAGTGGAGTAGAAGGAGAATGAGAGGGCGGAGAGGTTTGGTAAGGGAGGAAATATGAAAGGTCTTTACACAGATCATGTTATGTGCACATGGAAGTCTACCACAGGGGACTGCACCTGTATGTATATGTAGAAAGCACCAGACAGAAATTAACAGATAAATGACCCAAAAAAAGATAAATAGAGAAAAGCGAATTGGGGCGGGAAGGGGAGGGAGATGGGGGGTGGGGACTGAATGGAGTAAATCAGATTCCACGCACGTAGGATCTTTTCCAAATCAACCCAACTTCTATGTATAACTATTGTGCTGTAATAAAAAATTTAAAAAGATGACATGATCCTATCAGCAAAGAGTGAGATTTGAATTTTTCTTGACCTATTTGTATACCTTTAATTTCTTTCTTTTGTCCAATGGCTCTGGCAATTTCAAGGATGAAGTTGAATAGAAGTGGTGAAAGAGGGGGCACCCTGTCTTCTTCCAGTTTTTAGATTGAATGCTTTCAACCTTTCTCCACTTAGAAAGATGCTGCCTTGTGTTTAGCATAGATAGCTTTTACAATGCTTTTACAAAGTTCCTTCTGTCCCTAGTGTTTCTACTGTTTTGACAGGTAGGGGTGCTATATTTTGTTAAATGCTTTTTCTGCATCTATTGAGATGACCAATAAACTTACATCTCTCTTAAACAAACTTAATCTCTCCCCTTTAGCTAAACATTCAGATCATCTCCAGTCCTATAAATATTTTAATGAACATTTTCCTACATAAACATATGTGACCATTTCGAATTATCTCTTCAGAATAAAATTTAAATCTGACATAAAAGAATTTGTTGTGCAGTTTCTATTTAAAACTAGCTCATGGGAGACATTATATTAAGTGAAATAAGCCAGACACATAAAGAGAAATAGCAGTTTTTCACTTCTTTTTGGAAGCTAAAAGTTGATCTCAGAGAAGTAGGGAGTAGAGTGGTGGTGATTGGAGTCTGGGAGAGAATCACAAAAATCATTGTGAGTCTGATTTCTCAAAGACACATGTGAAGGACTGCCTGAAACATGCCCTCTGAGTGTGGTCTTTAAAAAAAAATAAGAGTGGACTTCTAACAGGGTCCTCAGAAAATCTCTCTTCTCTCCTCAGTGGGCATCAGGAGGTCCATGGGTCTGGCTGCCTAGGAGCCAGCTGTGGTGTGCAAATGGGCAGGACCAGGATGGCTGGAGAATCTCAATAATCACTAGTAGACCGCATTCTAGGTGAGGGCAGGCTGGAAACAGGCCATCCAGAAGGAAATGGCTTGAGCTCTGAAAATGACAGAATCTGTGGATTTAGGAAACGGTTGTGGGTCAAATTCACTCATAACACCTACTACCTGGGTCAGTCCACGGTTGCCACAGTTACCACAGGCATGACCAGAACAACCCGGAGGGGGAGATGCACTCTGGCCTCCTGGCTTGGAGGTTTGGTCTGGCGCCAGCTGACCAATTGCTGCCAGCCTGAGATGAGGTGGGATGCTGAGGTGGAAGGGAACAAGGGGGTAAGCGTCCCTAGCTCATGGCAGCCAGAAGGTTGGGGCGTGGGAGTTGACGGGAGGAGACAGTTCTCAGGGGAGAAGATGTGATCCCCCAGGGCATGTCCCGGGCACACTCCACCTGCCCACACTCTTGTAAGTACAGTGGGCCTTTCAGATAATTAACCGACAATATGGATGGATCCACAGATTAGGTCACAAGTCTCACAGTCTAATCATTTCACCTCTGAACACTGCTACTGTGGCTGACCATGAGCTGTTGGTGGGGGGATACCTTATTTCTAAGCCATAATAGTCTCTACAGTCCATGTGCTTTTGTTAGAATACCTTCATGACGTCTGGGAGAGTAATCGGGTGCCAAAACAAGATTAAAAGGAAATATCTGGTAACTGAAGATGTGACATTTGGAGCTTGGGGAAAAGCTCTGAAGAGGAGCCCTGGGTAAAGCACTTTAAAGTTCTGGTGACGAGGACACAAGAGGGCACCTTTTCTGTGGGGTAGCTGAGTGGCAGTGGGATCACTCATTAAAACATAAAAAATATGAGAAGGAGCGTGTCTGAAGAGAGGAAAGGAGGGAAGGAGGTTGGGCCTGGAGTCTGGGTTCCTGCAGGGTCTCCCCAAGGAGATTCCAGGAGGCAGTGGGACAGGGTCCCAGGAGATAGGCCTGGGAGTCATGGCTTAGAGTGACTGTGGCCTGATAGACTGTGTGGAAAAGAAGGTGTCCAGAAGGAGGCTCACAAGCTCTCAGCAATCATTCTGCACCACAGTGTCAAAGCTGTGCTCTCTGTACCAGGCCTTCTACACCTCAGTCTATAACTTCTGCTCTCTATAACAGTCCTTCTGCACCCCAGTCTACAACCTCTGCTCCCTGCAACAATACTTTTCCACCCCAGTCTCCAAGTTCTGCGCTCTGAAACACTTTTTTCGCACCCCAGTCTCGAACATCTTCTCTCTGCAACAGTCATTCTGCACCTCAGTCTGAAAACTCTGCTCTCTGCAACAATCATTCTGCACCCGAGTCTCCAACCACTGCTCTCTGTAGCAGTCCTTCTACACCTCAGTCTCCAAACTCTGCTCTCTATAATATCCTTCTGCACACCAGTCTCCAAACTGTGATATCTGTTATGGGCCTTCTGCACCTCAGTCTCCAACCTCTGCTCCCTGCAAGAAAACTTCTGCACCCCAGTCTCCATGTTCTGCTCTCTTAATAAGTTCTTCTGCAACCCACTCTCGAACATGTGCTCTATGCAACATTCCTTCTGCACCTAAGTCTGAAAACTCTGCTCTCTGCAACAATCATTCTGTAACCCAGTCTCCAAACTCTGCTCCCTGTAACAGTCCTTCTGCACCTCAGTCTCCAAACTCTGCTCTCTATAATATCTTTCTGCACACCAGTCTCCAAAGTGTGATATATGTAACAGGACTTCTGCACCCCAGTGTCCAACCTCTGCTCCCTGCAAGAATCCTTCTGCACCCCAGTCTCCAAGTTCTGCTCTCTGAAAGAGTCTTTCTGCACCCCACTCTCGAACATCTGCTCTCTACAACAGTCCTTCTGCACACCAGTCTCCAACATCTGCTCTCTGCAATGATCCTTCTTCTCCCCAGGCTTCACCTCTGCTCTCGGCAATGGTCATTCTACACCTCAGTCTCCAACCTCTGTTGTCTGCAATAGTCCTTCTGCACCCCAGTGTGAAACCTCTGCTCTCGGCTACAATCTTTCTGCACCCCGGTCACAAACCTCTGCTCTCTGCAATGATCCGACTGAACAGCAGTCTCCAACCTCTGATTTCGGCAACAATCCTCCTGCACCTCAGTCTCCAGCTTCTGCTCTCTGTAAGATTCTTCTGCACCCCTGTATCCAACCTCTGCTCTCTGTAAAATTCCTTCTTCAAAAGAGTCTTTAACTTCTGCTCTCTGTAACAGGACTTCTGCACCTCAGTCTCCAAACTCTGCTCTCTGCAAGAGTCCTTCTGCACCCCAGTCTCCAACCTCTGTTCTCTACAGCAGTCCTTCTGCACCCTAGTTACCAACATCTGCTCTTGGCAACAGACCTTCTGCACGACAGTCTTCAATATCTGCTCTATGAAACAGTCATTCTGCAATTCAGTCTGAAAACTCTTTTCTCTGCAACGATTCTTCTCCACCCAAGTCACCTACATCTGCTCTCTGCAACAGTTCGTTTGCACCCCAGTCTCCAAACTCTGCTCTCTGTAAGATCCATCTGAACCCCAGTTTCCAACCTCTGTTCTCTGAAACAGTCCTTCTGCACCCCATTCTCTAACATCTGCTCTCTGCAACAGTCCTTCTGCACCCCAGTCTCCAAACTCTGCTCTCTGCCACGATCTTTCTGGACCCCAGTCTCCAACGTCTGCTCTCTGCAACAGTCATTCTGCACCCCAGTCTCCAACATCTGCTCTCTGCAACAGTCCTTCTGCACCTCAGTCTGAAGACTCTGCTCACGGTAACATTCCTTCTCCATCCCTGTCTCCAACCTCTGTCCTCTGCAACAGTCTTTCTGCTCCCTAGTCTCTGAAATCTGCTCTTTGTAACAGTCTTTCTGTACCAGAGTATCCAACTTCTGCTCTTTGTAACGGTCCTTCTACACCCCAGGCTCCAAACTCTGCTTTCTGTATCAGTCTTTCGGCACCCCAGTCTCCAACCTGTGTTCTTTGTATCTATCCTTTTACACCTCAGTCTCAACCTGTGCTGTACGTAAGAGTCCTTCTGCACCCCAGTCTCTAACCTCTGCTCTCGGTAAAAATCATATATCGCAGTCTCCAAACTCTGCTCTTTTTAACGGTCCTTCTGCACCCCAATTTCCAAACTCTGCTTTCTGTAAACGTCCTTCTGCACCTGAGTCTCCAAACTCTGCTCTCTGTAACAGTGCTTCTACACCTCAGTCTCCAACCAATGCTCTCTGTAACAGTCCTTCTGCACCTCGTTATGAAAATTCTGCTCTCTGCACGATTCTTCTGCACCCCAGTCTCCCACCACTGCTCTCGGTAACAGTCCCCTTGCACCTCTGTCTCCAACCTCTGCTCTCTGTAAGATCCTTCTTCAACCCAGTCTCCAAGCACTGCTCTCTGTAACAGACCATCTCACCCAAGTCTCAAAATTCTTCTCTCGGCTACGATTCTTCTCCACACCAGTCTCAAACCTCTGCTCTCTGCAACAGTCCTTCTGCAAACCAGTCTCCAACCTCTGCTCTCTGTAACCGTTCTTCTGCAACCCAGTCTCCAACTTCAGCTCTCTGTAACCGTCCTTCTGCACCCCATTCTCCAACCTCTGCTCTCTGTAACAGTCCTTCTGAACCTTAGTTTTCAACCTCTGATCTCTGCAACAGTTTTTCTGCACCTCAGTCTCCAACATCTGCTCTCAGCAACAGTCCTTCTAACTCCAGTCTCCAAACTCTCTCTGCAACAATCCTTCTGGACCCCAGGCTCTAACGTCCTTCTGCAACAGTTTTTCTGCACCAGTCGTTCTGCACCACAGTCTACAACGTCCTTCTGCAACAGTCCTTCTGCACCGCAGTCTCAAACTTCTGCTCTCTGTAAGATCTTTCTGCACGCCAGTTTCCAAAATCGGCTCTCTCTAACATTCCTTCTCCACCGAAGTCTGTAACCTCTACTTCCTTCGAAGGTCCTGCGGCAACCCAGTCTCCAACCTCTGTCTTCTGTAACAGTCCTTCTGCTCCCCAGTCTCCAACATGTGCTCTCTGTAACAGTCCTTCTGTACTGAAGTCTCCAAACTCTGCTCTCTGTAACGGTCCTTCTGCAACCCAGTCTTTAACCTCTGCTTTCTGCAAGTGTCCTGCGGCACCCCAGTCTCCAACCTCTGTCCTCTGCAACAGTCCTTCTTCTCCCCAGTCTCTAACATATGCTCTCTGTAACAGTCCTTCTGAAACGCAGTCTCCACCCTCTGCTCTCCTTTAAGGTCCTTCTGCAACCCAGTCTCCAAACTCTGCTTTCTGTATCAATCCTTCTGAAGCCCAGTCTCAAAACTCTGTTCTCTGTATATATACTTCTGTACCTCAGTCCCCAACCTGTTCTCTCTGTAATATATCTTCTGCACCCCAGTCTCCAACCTCTGCTCTCTGTAACAGTTTTTTTATACCGCAGTCTCTAAATCCTGGTCTTTGTAATGGTCCTTTTACACCCCAATTTTCAACCTCTGCTTACTGTAACAGTCCTTCTGCACCTCAGTCTACAAACTCTGCTCTCTGTAACAGTTTTTCTACACCTCAGTCTCCAACCTCTGCTCTCTGTAACAGTCTTTCTGCACCTCAGTCTCCAACTTCTGCTTTCTGTAAGATCCTTCAGGAACCCAGTCTCCAACCACTACTCTATGTAACACTCCACCTGCACCTCAGTCTCCAAACTCTGCTCTTTGTTAGATCCTTCAGCAACCCAGTCTCTAAACTCTGCTCTCTATAACAGTCCTTCTGCACCCCAGTCTCCAACCTGTCTTCTCTGTAACAGGCATTCTGCACCCCAGTCTCCAACCTCTGCTCTCTGCAACGATCCTTCTGCAGACCAGTCTCCAACCTCTGCTCTCTACAATGATCCTACTGTACGTCAGTCTCCAACCTCTGCTCTCTGCAACAGTCCTCTTGCACCACAGTCTCCAAAATCTGCTTTCTGTAAGATCCATCTGAACCCCAGTCTCCAACCTCTGCTCTCTGTAACAGTCCTTCTGCACCCCAGTCTCCAACCTCTTCTCTCTGTAACAGTTTTTCTGTACCTCATTCTCCAACCTCTGCTCTCTGCAGCAGTCTTTCTGTACCCCAATCTTCAACCTCTGCTCTCTCCAACAGTACGTCTGCTCCCCAGTCTCCAACATCTGCTCTCTGCAACAGTCCTTGTACACCCCAGTCTCCCACTCTGCTTTCTGCAACGATCTTTCTGGACCCCAGTCTCCAACGTCTGCTCTCTGCAAAAGTCCTTCTGGACCACAGTCTCCAACCTCTGCTCTCATTAACAATCCTTCTGCACCCCTGTCTGCAAACTCTTCTCTTTGCAAGATCCTTCTACAACCCAGTTTGAAACTCTGCTTTCTGTAACATTGCTTCTGCCCACTGGTCTCCAACCTCTGCTCGCTGCAACGATCCTTCTTCAACAAAGTCTCCAACCTCTGCTCTCTGCAACAGTTATTCTACAACCCAGTCTCCAATATCTGCTCTCTGCAACAGTCCTTCTGCACCTAAGTCTGAAAACTCTGCTCTATGTAACAATCATTTTGCAACCAAGTCTCCAAACTCTGCTCTCTGTAACAGACCTTCTGCACCCCAGTCTCCAACATCTGCTCTCTGCAATGATCCTTTTCTTCCCAGGCTCCAACCTCTGCTCTCTTCAATGGGCATTCTGCACCCCAGTCTCCAACCTCTTCTCTCTGCAACGATCATTCTGCACCTCAGTTTTCAACCTCTACTATATGTAACAGTTATACTGCACCCTATTCTCCAACCTCTGCTCTCTGTAAGATTCTTCTGCACCTCAGTATCCAACCTCTGCTCTCTGTAACAGTACATATGCACCCCAGTATCAAACCTATGCTCTCTGTAACAATCTTAGGCACCTAAATCTCCAACTTCAGATTTCTGCATCGGTAATTCTGCACCCCAGTCTCCAAACTCTGTTCTCTGCAACAGTCCTTCTGCACCACACACTCCAAAGTCTGCTTTCTGTATCAGTTCTTCTGTACCCCAGGCTCCAACCTCTGCTCTCTTTAACAGTCCTTCTGCACCTCAGTCTACAAACTCTGCTTTCTGTAACAGTCCTTCTGCAACCTAGTCTCCAACCATTACTCTCTGCAACATTTCTTCTGCACCCCAGTCTCCAACCTGTTCTCTCTGTAACTGTCCTTGTGCACCCCAGTCTCCAACATCTGCTCTCTGTAAGTATTGTTCTCCACCATAGTCTCCAACCTCTGCTCTCCTCATGCATTATTCTGCACCTCAGTCTCCAACCTCTGCTCTCTGCAACGATCCTTCTGCACTCCAGTCTTCAAGCACTGGTCTCTGTAAAAGTCCTTATGCAGCTCAGTCTCCCACCTATGCTCTCTGTAAGATAATTCTGCACACCAGTCTAAAACATCTGCTCTCTGTAATGATCCTTAAAACCCCAGTCTCCCACCTCTGCTCCCTGCAACAGTCCTTATGTACTGCAGTCTACAAACTCTGCTCTCTGTAACAGTCCTTCTACAACCCAGTCTCCAACC
>NW_027522216.1:0-26658 GCF_052094955.1 Ictidomys tridecemlineatus | reverse complement strand
ACCATAGAGATAGAACTTGAAACTGCTTTATGGTGTCAAGTTTCAAAGAGCTAGCACAAACCGTGTTTGATTTAGAGTTCCAAATACATGTATCCCTATAGGAGAAAACAGAGTGAAACCTCAAAATAAAACCGGTTACTGCCAACGAACGGTTTCACCTATGAGAACGAAATTTGGCGAGCCAAGTGGGATTGGTGTACTGATCATTACCTGAAAGTTTCATCAAGATTGGGTGAAAAAGTGTGTGCTGAGATCAGGCAACTCGTAGTTTTTTGGAAGCTTTGCAGGCCTTTTCCATGAAAGTGATTCTCGCCAGTCTCTGCTTAGGGCTACATCAACAGCAAACAAACCATAGAGGTAGAACTTGAAACTGCTTTATGGTGTCAAGTTTCAAAGAGCTAGCCCAAACCGTGTTTGATTTAGAGTTCCAAATACATGTATCCCTATAGGAGAAAATAGAGTGAAACCTCAAAATGAAACCGGTTACTGCCAACGAACGGTTTCACCTAGAAGAACGAAATTTGGCGAGCCAAGTGGGATTGGTGTACAGATCATTACCTGAAAGTTTCATCAAGATTGGGTGAAAAAGTGTGTGCTGAGATTTCAGGAAACTCGTAGTTTTTTGGAAGCTTGACAGGCCCTTTCCATGAAAGTGATTCTCGCCAGTCTCTGCTTAGGGCTACATCAACAGCAAACAAACCATAGAGATAGAACTTGAAACTGCTTTATGGTGTCAAGTTTCAAAGAGCTAGCACAAACCGTGTTTGATTTAGAGTTCCAAATACATGTATCCCTATAGGAGAAACAGAGTGAAACCTCAAAATGAAACGGGTTACTTCCAACGAACGGTTTCACCTAGAAGAACGAAATTTGGCGAGCCAAGTGGGATTGGTATACTGATCATTACCTGAAAGTTTCATCAAGGTTGGGTGAAAAAGTGTGTGCTGAGATTTCAGGCAACTCGTAGTTTTTTGGAAGCTTGGCAGGCCCTTTTCATGAAAGTGATTCTCGCCAGTCTCTGCTTAGGGCTACATCAACAGCAAAGAAACCATAGAGATAGAACTGGAAACTGCTTTATGGTGTCAAGTTTCAAAGAGCTAGCACAAACCGTGTTTGATTTAGAGTTCCAAATACATGTATCCCTATAGGAGAAAACAGAGTGAAACCTCAAAATGAAACCGGTCACTGCCAACGAACGGTTTCACCTATGAGAACGAAATTTGGCGAGCCAAGTGGGATTGGTATACTGATCATTACCTGAAAGTTTCATCAAGATTGGGTGAAAAAGTGTGTGCTGAGATCAGGCAACTCGTAGTTTTTTGGAAGCTTGACAGGCCCTTTCCATGAAAGTGATTCTCGCCAGTCTCTGCTTAGGGCTACATGAACAGCAAAAAAACCATAGAGATAGAACTTGAAACTGCTTTATGGTGTCAAGTTTCAAAGAGCTAGCACAAACCGTGTTTGATTTAGAGTTCCAAATACATGTATCCCTATAGGAGAAAACAGAGTGAAACCTCAAAATGAAACCGGTTACTGCCAAGGAACGGTTTCACCTAGAAGAACGAGATTTGGCGAGCCAAGTGGGATTGGTGTACTGATCATTACCTGAAAGTTTCATCAAGATTGGGTGAAAAAGTGTGTGCTGAGATTTCAGGCAACTCGTAGTTTTTTGGAAGCTTGGCAGGCCTTTTCCATGAAAGTGATTCTCGCCAGTCTCTGCTTAGGGCTACATCAACAGCAAACAAATCATAGAGATAGAACTTGAAACTGCTTTATTGTGTCAAGTTTCAAAGAGCTAGCACAAACCGTGTTTGATTTAGAGTTCCAAATACATGTATCCCTATAGGAGAAAACAGAGTGAAACCTCAAAATGAAACCGGTTACTGCCAACGAACGGTTTCACCTAGAAGAACGAAATTTGGCGAGCCAAGTGGGATTGGTGTACTGATCATTACCTGAAAGTTTCATCAAGATTGGGTGAAAAAGTGTGTGCTGAGATTTCAGGCAACTCGTAGTTTTTTGAAGCTTGGCAGGCACTTTCCATGAAAGTGATTCTCGCCAGTCTCTGCTTAGGGCTACATAAACAGCAAATAAACCATAGAGATAGAACTTGAAACTGCTTTATGGTGTCAAGTTTCAAAGAGCTAGCCCAAACCGTGTTTGATTTAGAGTTCCAAATACATGTATCCCTATAGGAGAAAACAGAGTGAAACCTCAAAATGAAACCGGTTACTGCCAACGAACGGTTTCACCTAGAAGAACGAAATTTGGCAAGCCAAGTGGGATTGGTGTATTGATCATTACCTGAAAGTTTCATCAAGATTGGGTGAAAAAGTGTGTGCTGAGATTTCAGGCAACTCGTAGTTTTTTGGAAGCTTGGCAGGCCCTTTCCATGAAAGCGATTCTCGCCAGTCTCTGCTTAGGGCTACATCAACAGCAAACAAACCATAGAGATAGAACTTGAAACTGCTTTATGGTGTCAAGTTTCAAAGAGCTAGCACAAACCGTGTTTGATTTAGAGTTCCAGATACATGTATCCCTATAGGAGAAAACAGAGTGAAACCTCAAAATGAAACCGGTTACTGCCAACGAACGGTTTCACCTATGAGAACGAAATTTGGCGAGCCAAGTGGGATTGGTGTACTGATCATTACCTGAAAGTTTCATCAAGATTGGGTGAAAAAGTGTGTGCTGAGATCAGGCAACTCGTAGTTTTTTGGAAGCTTTGCAGGCCCTTTCCATGAAAGTGATTCTCGCCAGTCTCTGCTTAGGGCTACATCAACAGCAAACAAACCATAGAGATAGAACTTGAAACTGCTTTATGGTGTCAAGTTTCAAAGAGCTAGCACAAACCGTGTTTGATTTAGAGTTCCAAATACATGTATCCCTATAGGAGAAAATAGAGTGAAACCTCAAAATGAAACTGGTTACTGCCAACGAACGGTTTCACCTAGAAGAACGAAATTTGGCGAGCCAAGTGGGATTGGTGTACTGATCATTACCTGAATGTTTCATCAAGATTGGGTGAAAAAGTGTGTGCTGAGATTTCAGGCAACTCGTAGTTTTTTGGAAGCTCGACAGGCCCTTTCCATGAAAGTGATTCTCGCAAGTCTCTGCTTAGGGCTACATGAACAGCAAACAAACCATGGAGATAGAACTTGAAACTGCTTTATGGTGTCAAGTTTCAAAGAGCTAGCACAAACCGTGTTTGATTTAGAGTTCCAAATACATGTATCCCTATAGGAGAAAACAGAGTGAAACCTCAAAATGAAACCGGTTACTGCCAAGGAACGGTTTCACCTAGAAGAACGAAATTTTGGCGAGCCAAGTGGGATTGGTGTACTGATCATTACCTGAAAGTTTCATCAAGATTGGGTGAAAAAGTGTGTGCTGAGATTTCAGGCAACTCGTAGTTTTTTGGAAGCTTGGCAGGCCCTTTCCATGAAAGAGATTCTCGCCAGTCTCTGCTTAGGGCTACATCAACAGCAAACAAACCATAGAGATAGAACTGGAAACTGCTTTATGGTGTCAAGTTTCAAAGAGCTAGCACAAACCGTGTTTGATTTAGAGTTCCAAATACATGTATCCCTATAGGAGAAAACAGAGTGAAACCTCAAAATGAAACCGGTCACTGCCAACGAACGGTTTCACCTATGAGAACGAAATTTGGCGAGCCAAGTGGGATTGGTATACTGATCATTACCTGAAAGTTTCATCAAGATTGGGTGAAAAAGTGTGTGCTGAGATTTCAGGCAACTCGTAGTTTTTTGGAAGCTTGGCAGGCCCTTTCCATGAAAGTGATTCTCGCCAGTCTCTGCTTAGGGCTACATCAACAGCAAACAAACCATAGAGATAGACCTTGAAACTGCTTTATGGTGTCAAGTTTCAAAGAGCTAGCACAAACCGTGTTTGATTTAGAGTTCCAAATACATGTATCCCTATAGGAGAAAACAGAGTGAAACCTTAAAATGAAACCGGTTACTGCCAACGAACGGTTTCACCTAGAAGAACGAAATTTGGCGAGCCAAGTGAGATTGGTGTACTAATCATTACCTGAAAGTTTCATCAAGATTGGGTGAAAAAGTGTGTGCTGAGATTTCAGGCAACTCGTAGTTTTTTGGAAGCTTGACAGGCCCTTTCCATGAAAGTGATTCTCGCCAGTCTCTGCTTAGGGCTACATGAACAGCAAACAAACCATAGAGATAGAACTTGAAACTGCTTTATGGTGTCAAGTTTCAAAGAGCTAGCACAAACCGTGTTTGATTTAGAGTTCCAAATACATGTATCCCTATAGGAGAAAACAGAGTGAAACCTCAAAATGAAACCGGTTACTGCCAACGAACGGTTTCACCTAGAAGAACGAGATTTGGCGAGCCAAGTGGGATTGGTGTACTGATCATTACCTGAAAGTTTCATCAAGATTGGGTGAAAAAGTGTGTGCTGAGATTTCAGGCAACTCGTAGTTTTTTGGAAGCTTGGCAGGCCTTTTCCATGAAAGTGATTCTCGCCAGTCTCTGCTTAGGGCTACATCAACAGCAAACAAATCATAGAGATAGAACTTGAAACTGCTTTATTGTGTCAAGTTTCAAAGAGCTAGCACAAACCGTGTTTGATTTAGAGTTCCAAATACATGTATCCCTATAGGAGAAAACAGAGTGAAACCTCAAAATGAAACCCTTTTACTGCCAACGAACGGTTTCACTTAGAAGAACGAAATTTGGCGAGCCAAGTGGGATTGGTGTACTGATCATTACCTGAAAGTTTCATCAAGATTGGGTGAAAAAGTGTGTGCTGAGATTTCAGGCAACTCGTAGTTTTTTGGAAGCTTGGCAGGCCCTTTCCATGAAAGTGATTCTCGCCAGTCTCTGCTTAGGGCTACATCAACAGCAAACAAACCATAGAGATAGAACTTGAAACTGCTTTATGGTGTCAAGTTTCAAAGAGCTAGCACAAACCGTGTTTGATTTAGAGTTCCAAATACATGTATCCCTATAGGAGAAAACAGAGTGAAACCTCAAAATAAAACCGGTTACTGCCAACGAACGGTTTCACCTATGAGAACGAAATTTGGCGAGCCAAGTGGGATTGGTGTACTGATCATTACCTGAAAGTTTCATCAAGAATGGGTGAAAAAGTGTGTGCTGAGATCAGGCAACTCGTAGTTTTTTGGAAGCTTTGCAGGCCTTTTCCATGAAAGTGATTCTCGCCAGTCTCTGCTTAGGGCTACATCAACAGCAAACAAACCATAGAGGTAGAACTTGAAACTGCTTTATGGTGTCAAGTTTCAAAGAGCTAGCCCAAACTGTGTTTGATTTAGAGTTCCAAATACATGTATCCCTATAGGAGAAAATAGAGTGAAACCTCAAAATGAAACCGGTTACTGCCAACGAACGGTTTCACCTAGAAGAACGAAATTTGGCGAGCCAAGTGGGATTGGTGTACAGATCATTACCTGAAAGTTTCATCAAGATTGGGTGAAAAAGTGTGTGCTGAGATTTCAGGAAACTCGTAGTTTTTTGGAAGCTTGACAGGCCCTTTCCATGAAAGTGATTCTCGCCAGTCTCTGCTTAGGGCTACATCAACAGCAAACAAACCATAGAGATAGAACTTGAAACTGCTTTATGGTGTCAAGTTTCAAAGAGCTAGCACAAACCGTGTTTGATTTAGAGTTCCAAATACATGTATCCCTATAGGAGAAAACAGAGTGAAACCTCAAAATGAAACGGGTTACTTCCAACGAACGGTTTCACCTAGAAGAACGAAATTTGGCGAGCCAAGTGGGATTGGTATACTGATCATTACCTGAAAGTTTCATCAAGGTTGGGTGAAAAAGTGTGTGCTGAGATTTCAGGCAACTCGTAGTTTTTTGGAAGCTTGGCAGGCCCTTTTCATGAAAGTGATTCTCGCCAGTCTCTGCTTAGGGCTACATCAACAGCAAAGAAACCATAGAGATAGAACTGGAAACTGCTTTATGGTGTCAAGTTTCAAAGAGCTAGCACAAACCGTGTTTGATTTAGAGTTCCAAATACATGTATCCCTATAGGAGAAAACAGAGTGAAACCTCAAAATGAAACCGGTCACTGCCAACGAACGGTTTCACCTATGAGAACGAAATTTGGCGAGCCAAGTGGGATTGGTATACTGATCATTACCTGAAAGTTTCATCAAGATTGGGTGAAAAAGTGTGTGCTGAGATCAGGCAACTCGTAGTTTTTTGGAAGCTTGACAGGCCCTTTCCATGAAAGTGATTCTCGCCAGTCTCTGCTTAGGGCTACATGAACAGCAAACAAACCATAGAGATAGAACTTGAAACTGCTTTATGGTGTCAAGTTTCAAAGAGCTAGCACAAACCGTGTTTGATTTAGAGTTCCAAATACATGTATCCCTATAGGAGAAAACAGAGTGAAACCTCAAAATGAAACCGGTTACTGCCAAGGAACGGTTTCACCTAGAAGAACGAGATTTGGCGAGCCAAGTGGGATTGGTGTACTGATCATTACCTGAAAGTTTCATCAAGATTGGGTGAAAAAGTGTGTGCTGAGATTTCAGGCAACTCGTAGTTTTTTGGAAGCTTGGCAGGCCTTTTCCATGAAAGTGATTCTCGCCAGTCTCTGCTTAGGGCTACATCAACAGCAAACAAATCATAGAGATAGAACTTGAAACTGCTTTATTGTGTCAAGTTTCAAAGAGCTAGCACAAACCGTGTTTGATTTAGAGTTCCAAATACATGTATCCCTATAGGAGAAAACAGAGTGAAACCTCAAAATGAAACCGGTTACTGCCAACGAACGGTTTCACCTAGAAGAACGAAATTTGGCGAGCCAAGTGGGATTGGTGTACTGATCATTACCTGAAAGTTTCATCAAGATTGGGTGAAAAAGTGTGTGCTGAGATTTCAGGCAACTCGTAGTTTTTTGGAAGCTTGGCAGGCACTTTCCATGAAAGTGATTCTCGCCAGTCTCTGCTTAGGGCTACATAAACAGCAAATAAACCATAGAGATAGAACTTGAAACTGCTTTATGGTGTCAAGTTTCAAAGAGCTAGCCCAAACCGTGTTTGATTTAGAGTTCCAAATACATGTATCCCTATAGGAGAAAACAGAGTGAAACCTCAAAATGAAACCGGTTACTGCCAACGAACGGTTTCACCTAGAAGAACGAAATTTGGCGAGCCAAGTGGGATTGGTGTATTGATCATTACCTGAAAGTTTCATCAAGATTGGGTGAAAAAGTGTGTGCTGAGATTTCAGGCAACTCGTAGTTTTTTGGAAGCTTGGCAGGCCCTTTCCATGAAAGCGATTCTCGCCAGTCTCTGCTTAGGGCTACATCAACAGCAAACAAACCATAGAGATAGAACTTGAAACTGCTTTATGGTGTCAAGTTTCAAAGAGCTAGCACAAACCGTGTTTGATTTAGAGTTCCAGATACATGTATCCCTATAGGAGAAAACAGAGTGAAACCTCAAAATGAAACCGGTTACTGCCAACGAACGGTTTCACCTATGAGAACGAAATTTGGCAAGCCAAGTGGGATTGGTGTACTGATCATTACCTGAAAGTTTCATCAAGATTGGGTGAAAAAGTGTGTGCTGAGATCAGGCAACTCGTAGTTTTTTGGAAGCTTTGCAGGCCCTTTCCATGAAAGTGATTCTCGCCAGTCTCTGCTTAGGGCTACATCAACAGCAAACAAACCATAGAGATAGAACTTGAAACTGCTTTATGGTGTCAAGTTTCAAAGAGCTAGCACAAACCGTGTTTGATTTAGAGTTCCAAATACATGTATCCCTATAGGAGAAAATAGAGTGAAACCTCAAAATGAAACTGGTTACTGCCAACGAACGCTTTCACCTAGAAGAACGAAATTTGGCGAGCCAAGTGGGATTGGTGTACTGATCATTACCTGAATGTTTCATCAAGATTGGGTGAAAAAGTGTGTGCTGAGATTTCAGGCAACTCGTAGTTTTTTGGAAGCTCGACAGGCCCTTTCCATGAAAGTGATTCTCGCAAGTCTCTGCTTAGGGCTACATGAACAGCAAACAAACCATGGAGATAGAACTTGAAACTGCTTTATGGTGTCAAGTTTCAAAGAGCTAGCACAAACCGTGTTTGATTTAGAGTTCCAAATACATGTATCCCTATAGGAGAAAACAGAGTGAAACCTCAAAATGAAACCGGTTACTGCCAAGGAACGGTTTCACCTAGAAGAACGAAATTTGGCGAGCCAAGTGGGATTGGTGTACTGATCATTACCTGAAAGTTTCATCAAGATTGGGTGAAAAAGTGTGTGCTGAGATTTCAGGCAACTCGTAGTTTTTTGGAAGCTTGGCAGGCCCTTTCCATGAAAGTGATTCTCGCAGTCTCTGCTTAGGGCTACATCAACAGCAAACAAACCATAGAGATAGAACTTGAAACTGCTTTATGGTGTCAAGTTTCAAAGAGCTAGCACAAACCGTGTTTGATTTAGAGTTCCAAATACATGTATCCCTATAGGAGAAAACAGAGTGAAACCTCAAAATGAACGGGTTACTTCCAACGAACGGTTTCACCTAGAAGAACGAAATTTGGCGAGCCAAGTGGGATTGGTGTACTGATCATTACCTGAAAGTTTCATCAAGATTGGGTGAAAAAGTGTGTGCTGAGATTTCAGGCAACTCGTAGTTTTTTGGAAGCTTGGCAGGCCCTTTCCATGAAAGTGATTCTCGCCAGTCTCTGCTTAGGGCTACATCAACAGCAAACAAACCATAGAGATAGAACTTGAAACTGCTTTATGGTGTCAAGTTTCAAAGAGCTAGCACAAACCGTGTTTGATTTAGAGTTCCAAATACATGTATCCCTATAGGAGAAAACAGAGTGAAACCTCAAAATGAAACGGGTTACTGCCAACGAACGGTTTCACCTAGAAGAACGAAATTTGGCGAGCCAAGTGGGATTGGTGTACTGATCATTACCTGAAAGTTTCATCAAGGTTGGGTGAAAAAGTGTGTGCTGAGATTTCAGGCAACTCGTAGTTTTTTGGAAGCTTGGCAGGCCCTTTTCATGAAAGTGATTCTCGCCAGTCTCTGCTTAGGGCTACATCAACAGCAAAGAAACCATAGAGATAGAACTGGAAACTGCTTTATGGTGTCAAGTTTCAAAGAGCTAGCACAAACCGTGTTTGATTTAGAGTTCCAAATACATGTATCCCTATAGGAGAAAACAGAGTGAAACCTCAAAATGAAACCGGTCACTGCCAACGAACGGTTTCACCTATGAGAACGAAATTTGGCGAGCCAAGTGGGATTGGTATACTGATCATTACCTGAAAGTTTCATCAAGATTGGGTGAAAAAGTGTGTGCTGAGATCAGGCAACTCGTAGTTTTTTGGAAGCTTGGCAGGCCCTTTCCATGAAAGTGATTCTCGCCAGTCTCTGCTTAGGGCTACATCAACAGCAAACAAACCATAGAGATAGAACTTGAAACTGCTTTATGGTGTCAAGTTTCAAAGAGCTAGCACAAACCGTGTTTGATTTAGAGTTCCAAATACATGTATCCCTATAGGAGAAAATAGAGTGAAACCTCAAAATGAAACCGGTTACTGCCAACGAACGGTTTCACCTAGAAGAACGAAATTTGGTGAGCCAAGTGGGATTGGTGTACAGATCATTACCTGAAAGTTTCATCAAGATTGGGTGAAAAAGTGTGTGCTGAGATTTCAGGAAACTCGTAGTTTTTTGGAAGCTTGACAGGCCCTTTCCATGAAAGTGATTCTCGCCAGTCTCTGCTTAGGGCTACATCAACAGCAAACAAACCATAGAGATAGAACTTGAAACTGCTTTATGGTGTCAAGTTTCAAAGAGCTAGCACAAACCGTGTTTGATTTAGAGTTCCAAATACATGTATCCCTATAGGAGAAAACAGAGTGAAACCTCAAAATGAAACGGGTTACTGCCAACGAACGGTTTCACCTAGAAGAACGAAATTTGGCGAGCCAAGTGGGATTGGTGTACTGATCATTACCTGAAAGTTTCATCAAGGTTGGGTGAAAAAGTGTGTGCTGAGATTTCAGGCAACTCGTAGTTTTTTGGAAGCTTGGCAGGCCCTTTTCATGAAAGTGATTCTCGCCAGTCTCTGCTTAGGGCTACATCAACAGCAAAGAAACCATAGAGATAGAACTGGAAACTGCTTTATGGTGTCAAGTTTCAAAGAGCTAGCACAAACCGTGTTTGATTTAGAGTTCCAAATACATGTATCCCTATAGGAGAAAACAGAGTGAAACCTCAAAATGAAACCGGTCACTGCCAACGAACGGTTTCACCTATGAGAACGAAATTTGGCGAGCCAAGTGGGATTGGTATACTGATCATTACCTGAAAGTTTCATCAAGATTGGGTGAAAAAGTGTGTGCTGAGATCAGGCAACTCGTAGTTTTTTGGAAGCTTGGCAGGCCCTTTCCATGAAAGTGATTCTCGCCAGTCTCTGCTTAGGGCTACATCAACAGCAAACAAACCATAGAGATAGAACTTGAAACTGCTTTATGGTGTCAAGTTTCAAAGAGCTAGCACAAACCGTGTTTGATTTAGAGTTCCAAATACATGTATCCCTATAGGAGAAAATAGAGTGAAACCTCAAAATGAAACCGGTTACTGCCAACGAACGGTTTCACCTAGAAGAACGAAATTTGGTGAGCCAAGTGGGATTGGTGTACAGATCATTACCTGAAAGTTTCATCAAGATTGGGTGAAAAAGTGTGTGCTGAGATTTCAGGAAACTCGTAGTTTTTTGGAAGCTTGACAGGCCCTTTCCATGAAAGTGATTCTCGCCAGTCTCTGCTTAGGGCTACATCAACAGCAAACAAACCATAGAGATAGAACTTGAAACTGCTTTATGGTGTCAAGTTTCAAAGAGCTAGCACAAACCGTGTTTGATTTAGAGTTCCAAATACATGTATCCCTATAGGAGAAAACAGAGTGAAACCTCAAAATGAAACGGGTTACTTCCAACGAACGGTTTCACCTAGAAGAACGAAATTTGGCGAGCCAAGTGGGATTGGTATACTGATCATTACCTGAAAGTTTCATCAAGGTTGGGTGAAAAAGTGTGTGCTGAGATTTCAGGCAACTCGTAGTTTTTTGGAAGCTTGGCAGGCCCTTTTCATGAAAGTGATTCTCGCCAGTCTCTGCTTAGGGCTACATCAACAGCAAAGAAACCATAGAGATAGAACTGGAAACTGCTTTATGGTGTCAAGTTTCAAAGAGCTAGCACAAACCGTGTTTGATTTAGAGTTCCAAATACATGTATCCCTATAGGAGAAAACAGAGTGAAACCTCAAAATGAAACCGGTCACTGCCAACGAACGGTTTCACCTATGAGAACGAAATTTGGCGAGCCAAGTGGGATTGGTATACTGATCATTACCTGAAAGTTTCATCAAGATTGGGTGAAAAAGTGTGTGCTGAGATCAGGCAACTCGTAGTTTTTTGGAAGCTTGACAGGCCCTTTCCATGAAAGTGATTCTCGCCAGTCTCTGCTTAGGGCTACATGAACAGCAAACAAACCATAGAGATAGAACTTGAAACTGCTTTATGGTGTCAAGTTTCAAAGAGCTAGCACAAACCGTGTTTGATTTAGAGTTCCAAATACATGTATCCCTATAGGAGAAAACAGAGTGAAACCTCAAAATGAAACCGGTTACTGCCAAGGAACGGTTTCACCTAGAAGAACGAGATTTGGCGAGCCAAGTGGGATTGGTGTACTGATCATTACCTGAAAGTTTCATCAAGATTGGGTGAAAAAGTGTGTGCTGAGATTTCAGGCAACTCGTAGTTTTTTGGAAGCTTGGCAGGCCTTTTCCATGAAAGTGATTCTCGCCAGTCTCTGCTTAGGGCTACATCAACAGCAAACAAATCATAGAGATAGAACTTGAAACTGCTTTATTGTGTCAAGTTTCAAAGAGCTAGCACAAACCGTGTTTGATTTAGAGTTCCAAATACATGTATCCCTATAGGAGAAAACAGAGTGAAACCTCAAAATGAAACCGGTTACTGCCAACGAACGGTTTCACCTAGAAGAACGAAATTTTGCGAGCCAAGTGGGATTGGTGTACTGATCATTACCTGAAAGTTTCATCAAGATTGGGTGAAAAAGTGTGTGCTGAGATTTCAGGCAACTCGTAGTTTTTTGGAAGCTTGGCAGGCACTTTCCATGAAAGTGATTCTCGCCAGTCTCTGCTTAGGGCTACATAAACAGCAAATAAACCATAGAGATAGAACTTGAAACTGCTTTATGGTGTCAAGTTTCAAAGAGCTAGCCCAAACCGTGTTTGATTTAGAGTTCCAAATACATGTATCCCTATAGGAGAAAACAGAGTGAAACCTCAAAATGAAACCGGTTACTGCCAACGAACGGTTTCACCTAGAAGAACGAAATTTGGCGAGCCAAGTGGGATTGGTGTATTGATCATTACCTGAAAGTTTCATCAAGATTGGGTGAAAAAGTGTGTGCTGAGATTTCAGGCAACTCGTAGTTTTTTGGAAGCTTGGCAGGCCCTTTCCATGAAAGCGATTCTCGCCAGTCTCTGCTTAGGGCTACATCAACAGCAAACAAACCATAGAGATAGAACTTGAAACTGCTTTATGGTGTCAAGTTTCAAAGAGCTAGCACAAACCGTGTTTGATTTAGAGTTCCAGATACATGTATCCCTATAGGAGAAAACAGAGTGAAACCTCAAAATGAAACCGGTTACTGCCAACGAACGGTTTCACCTATGAGAACGAAATTTGGCAAGCCAAGTGGGATTGGTGTACTGATCATTACCTGAAAGTTTCATCAAGATTGGGTGAAAAAGTGTGTGCTGAGATCAGGCAACTCGTAGTTTTTTGGAAGCTTTGCAGGCCCTTTCCATGAAAGTGATTCTCGCCAGTCTCTGCTTAGGGCTACATCAACAGCAAACAAACCATAGAGATAGAACTTGAAACTGCTTTATGGTGTCAAGTTTCAAAGAGCTAGCACAAACCGTGTTTGATTTAGAGTTCCAAATACATGTATCCCTATAGGAGAAAATAGAGTGAAACCTCAAAATGAAACTGGTTACTGCCAACGAACGCTTTCACCTAGAAGAACGAAATTTGGCGAGCCAAGTGGGATTGGTGTACTGATCATTACCTGAATGTTTCATCAAGATTGGGTGAAAAAGTGTGTGCTGAGATTTCAGGCAACTCGTAGTTTTTTGGAAGCTCGACAGGCCCTTTCCATGAAAGTGATTCTCGCAAGTCTCTGCTTAGGGCTACATGAACAGCAAACAAACCATGGAGATAGAACTTGAAACTGCTTTATGGTGTCAAGTTTCAAAGAGCTAGCACAAACCGTGTTTGATTTAGAGTTCCAAATACATGTATCCCTATAGGAGAAAACAGAGTGAAACCTCAAAATGAAACCGGTTACTGCCAAGGAACGGTTTCACCTAGAAGAACGAAATTTGGCGAGCCAAGTGGGATTGGTGTACTGATCATTACCTGAAAGTTTCATCAAGATTGGGTGAAAAAGTGTGTGCTGAGATTTCAGGCAACTCGTAGTTTTTTGGAAGCTTGTCAGGCCCTTTCCATGAAAGTGATTCTCGCCAGTCTCTGCTTAGGGCTACATCAACAGCAAACAAACCATAGAGATAGAACTTGAAACTGCTTTATGGTGTCAAGTTTCAAAGAGCTAGCACAAACCGTGTTTGATTTAGAGTTCCAAATACATGTATCCCTATAGGAGAAAACAGAGTGAAACCTCAAAATGAAACGGGTTACTTCCAACGAACGGTTTCACCTAGAAGAACGAAATTTGGCGAGCCAAGTGGGATTGGTGTACTGATCATTACCTGAAAGTTTCATCAAGATTGGGTGAAAAAGTGTGTGCTGAGATTTCAGGCAACTCGTAGTTTTTTGGAAGCTTGGCAGGCCCTTTCCATGAAAGTGATTCTCGCCAGTCTCTGCTTAGGGCTACTTCAACAGCAAACAAACCATAGAGATAGAACTTGAAACTGCTTTATGGTGTCAAGTTTCAAAGAGCTAGCACAAACCGTGTTTGATTTAGAGTTCCAAATACATGTATCCCTATAGGAGAAAACAGAGTGAAACCTCAAAATGAAACGGGTTACTGCCAACGAACGGTTTCACCTAGAAGAACGAAATTTGGCGAGCCAAGTGGGATTGGTGTACTGATCATTACCTGAAAGTTTCATCAAGGTTGGGTGAAAAAGTGTGTGCTGAGATTTCAGGCAACTCGTAGTTTTTTGGAAGCTTGGCAGGCCCTTTTCATGAAAGTGATTCTCGCCAGTCTCTGCTTAGGGCTACATCAACAGCAAAGAAACCATAGAGATAGAACTGGAAACTGCTTTATGGTGTCAAGTTTCAAAGAGCTAGCACAAACCGTGTTTGATTTAGAGTTCCAAATACATGTATCCCTATAGGAGAAAACAGAGTGAAACCTCAAAATGAAACCGGTCACTGCCAACGAACGGTTTCACCTATGAGAACGAAATTTGGCGAGCCAAGTGGGATTGGTATACTGATCATTACCTGAAAGTTTCATCAAGATTGGGTGAAAAAGTGTGTGCTGAGATCAGGCAACTCGTAGTTTTTTGGAAGCTTGGCAGGCCCTTTCCATGAAAGTGATTCTCGCCAGTCTCTGCTTAGGGCTACATCAACAGCAAACAAACCATAGAGATAGAACTTGAAACTGCTTTATGGTGTCAAGTTTCAAAGAGCTAGCACAAACCGTGTTTGATTTAGAGTTCCAAATACATGTATCCCTATAGGAGAAAACAGAGTGAAACCTCAAAATAAAACCGGTTACTGCCAACGAACGGTTTCACCTATGAGAACGAAATTTGGCGAGCCAAGTGGGATTGGTGTACTGATCATTACCTGAAAGTTTCATCAAGATTGGGTGAAAAAGTGTGTGCTGAGATCAGGCAACTCGTAGTTTTTTGGAAGCTTTGCAGGCCTTTTCCATGAAAGTGATTCTCGCCAGTCTCTGCTTAGGGCTACATCAACAGCAAACAAACCATAGAGGTAGAACTTGAAACTGCTTTATGGTGTCAAGTTTCAAAGAGCTAGCCCAAACCGTGTTTGATTTAGAGTTCCAAATACATGTATCCCTATAGGAGAAAATAGAGTGAAACCTCAAAATGAAACCGGTTACTGCCAACGAACGGTTTCACCTAGAAGAACGAAATTTGGCGAGCCAAGTGGGATTGGTGTACAGATCATTACCTGAAAGTTTCATCAAGATTGGGTGAAAAAGTGTGTGCTGAGATTTCAGGAAACTCGTAGTTTTTTGGAAGCTTGACAGGCCCTTTCCATGAAAGTGATTCTCGCCAGTCTCTGCTTAGGGCTACATCAACAGCAAACAAACCATAGAGATAGAACTTGAAACTGCTTTATGGTGTCAAGTTTCAAAGAGCTAGCACAAACCGTGTTTGATTTAGAGTTCCAAATACATGTATCCCTATAGGAGAAAACAGAGTGAAACCTCAAAATGAAACGGGTTACTTCCAACGAACGGTTTCACCTAGAAGAACGAAATTTGGCGAGCCAAGTGGGATTGGTATACTGATCATTACCTGAAAGTTTCATCAAGGTTGGGTGAAAAAGTGTGTGCTGAGATTTCAGGCAACTCGTAGTTTTTTGGAAGCTTGGCAGGCCCTTTTCATGAAAGTGATTCTCGCCAGTCTCTGCTTAGGGCTACATCAACAGCAAAGAAACCATAGAGATAGAACTGGAAACTGCTTTATGGTGTCAAGTTTCAAAGAGCTAGCACAAACCGTGTTTGATTTAGAGTTCCAAATACATGTATCCCTATAGGAGAAAACAGAGTGAAACCTCAAAATGAAACCGGTCACTGCCAACGAACGGTTTCACCTATGAGAACGAAATTTGGCGAGCCAAGTGGGATTGGTATACTGATCATTACCTGAAAGTTTCATCAAGATTGGGTGAAAAAGTGTGTGCTGAGATCAGGCAACTCGTAGTTTTTTGGAAGCTTGACAGGCCCTTTCCATGAAAGTGATTCTCGCCAGTCTCTGCTTAGGGCTACATGAACAGCAAACAAACCATAGAGATAGAACTTGAAACTGCTTTATGGTGTCAAGTTTCAAAGAGCTAGCACAAACCGTGTTTGATTTAGAGTTCCAAATATATGTATCCCTATAGGAGAAAACAGAGTGAAACCTCAAAATGAAACCGGTTACTGCCAAGGAACGGTTTCACCTAGAAGAACGAGATTTGGCGAGCCAAGTGGGATTGGTGTACTGATCATTACCTGAAAGTTTCATCAAGATTGGGTGAAAAAGTGTGTGCTGAGATTTCAGGCAACTCGTAGTTTTTTGGAAGCTTGGCAGGCCTTTTCCATGAAAGTGATTCTCGCCAGTCTCTGCTTAGGGCTACATCAACAGCAAACAAATCATAGAGATAGAACTTGAAACTGCTTTATTGTGTCAAGTTTCAAAGAGCTAGCACAAACCGTGTTTGATTTAGAGTTCCAAATACATGTATCCCTATAGGAGAAAACAGAGTGAAACCTCAAAATGAAACCGGTTACTGCCAACGAACGGTTTCACCTAGAAGAACGAAATTTGGCGAGCCAAGTGGGATTGGTGTACTGATCATTACCTGAAAGTTTCATCAAGATTGGGTGAAAAAGTGTGTGCTGAGATTTCAGGCAACTCGTAGTTTTTTGGAATCTTGGCAGGCACTTTCCATGAAAGTGATTCTCGCCAGTCTCTGCTTAGGGCTACATAAACAGCAAATAAACCATAGACATAGAACTTGAAACTGCTTTATGGTGTCAAGTTTCAAAGAGCTAGCACAAACCGTGTTTGATTTAGAGTTCCAAATACATGTATCCCTATAGGAGAAAACAGAGTGAAACCACAAAATGAAACCGGTTACTGCCAACGAACGGTTTCACCTAGAAGAACGAAATTTGGCGAGCCAAGTGGGATTGGTGTATTGATCATTACCTGAAAGTTTCATCAAAATTGGGTGAAAAAGTGTGTGCTGAGATTTCAGGCAACTCGTAGTTTTTTGGAAGCTTGGCAGGCCCTTTCCATGAAAGTGATTCTCGCCAGTCTCTGCTTAGGGCTACATCAACAGCAAACAAACCATAGAGATAGAACTTGAAACTGCTTTATGGTGTCAAGTTTCAAAGAGCTAGCACAAACCGTGTTTGATTTAGAGTTCCAGATACATGTATCCCTATAGGAGAAAACAGAGTGAAACCTCAAAATGAAACCGGTTACTGCCAACGAACGGTTTCACCTATGAGAACGAAATTTGGCGAGCCAAGTGGGATTGGTGTACTGATCATTACCTGAAAGTTTCATCAAGATTGGGTGAAAAAGTGTGTGCTGAGATCAGGCAACTCGTAGTTTTTTGGAAGCTTTGCAGGCCCTTTCCATGAAAGTGATTCTCGCCAGTCTCTGCTTAGGGCTACATCAACAGCAAACAAACCATAGAGATAGAACTTGAAACTGCTTTATGGTGTCAAGTTTCAAAGAGCTAGCACAAACCGTGTTTGATTTAGAGTTCCAAATACATGTATCCCTATAGGAGAAAACAGAGTGAAACCTCAAAATGAAACCGGTTACTGCCAACGAACGGTTTCACCTAGAAGAACGAAATTTGGCGAGCCAAGTGGGATTGGTGTACTGATCATTACCTGAAAGTTTCATCAAGATTGGGTGAAAAAGTGTGTGCTGAGATTTCAGGCAACTCGTAGTTTTTTGGAAGCTTGGCAGGCACTTTCCATGAAAGTGATTCTCGCCAGTCTCTGCTTAGGGCTACATCAACAGCAAACAAACCATAGAGGTAGAACTTGAAACTGCTTTATGGTGTCAAGTTTCAAAGAGCTAGCCCAAACCGTGTTTGATTTAGAGTTCCAAATACATGTATCCCTATAGGAGAAAATAGAGTGAAACCTCAAAATGAAACCGGTTACTGCCAACGAACGGTTTCACCTAGAAGAACGAAATTTGGCGAGCCAAGTGGGATTGGTGTACAGATCATTACCTGAAAGTTTCATCAAGATTGGGTGAAAAAGTGTGTGCTGAGATTTCAGGAAACTCGTAGTTTTTTGGAAGCTTGACAGGCCCTTTCCATGAAAGTGATTCTCGCCAGTCTCTGCTTAGGGCTACATCAACAGCAAACAAACCATAGAGATAGAACTTGAAACTGCTTTATGGTGTCAAGTTTCAAAGAGCTAGCACAAACCGTGTTTGATTTAGAGTTCCAAATATATGTATCCCTATAGGAGAAAACAGAGTGAAACCTCAAAATGAAACCGGTCACTGCCAACGAACGGTTTCACCTATGAGAACGAAATTTGGCGAGCCAAGTGGGATTGGTATACTGATCATTACCTGAAAGTTTCATCAAGATTGGGTGAAAAAGTGTGTGCTGAGATCAGGCAACTCGTAGTTTTTTGGAAGCTTGGCAGGCCCTTTCCATGAAAGTGATTCTCGCCAGTCTCTGCTTAGGGCTACATCAACAGCAAACAAACCATAGAGATAGAACTTGAAACTGCTTTATGGTGTCAAGTTTCAAAGAGCTAGCACAAACCGTGTTTGATTTAGAGTTCCAAATACATGTATCCCTATAGGAGAAAACAGAGTGAAACCTCAAAATGAAACCGGTTACTGCCAAGGAACGGTTTCACCTAGAAGAACGAGATTTGGCGAGCCAAGTGGGATTGGTGTACTGATCATTACCTGAAAGTTTCATCAAGATTGGGTGAAAAAGTGTGTGCTGAGATTTCAGGCAACTCGTAGTTTTTTGGAAGCTTGGCAGGCCTTTTCCATGAAAGTGATTCTCGCCAGTCTCTGCTTAGGGCTACATCAACAGCAAACAAATCATAGAGATAGAACTTGAAACTGCTTTATTGTGTCAAGTTTCAAAGAGCTAGCACAAACCGTGTTTGATTTAGAGTTCCAAATACATGTATCCCTATAGGAGAAAACAGAGTGAAACCTCAAAATGAAACCGGTTACTGCCAACGAACGGTTTCACCTAGAAGAACGAAATTTGGCGAGCCAAGTGGGATTGGTGTACTGATCATTACCTGAAAGTTTCATCAAGATTGGGTGAAAAAGTGTGTGCTGAGATTTCAGGCAACTCGTAGTTTTTTGGAAGCTTGGCAGGCACTTTCCATGAAAGTGATTCTCGCCAGTCTCTGCTTAGGGCTACATAAACAGCAAATAAACCATAGAGATAGAACTTGAAACTGCTTTATGGTGTCAAGTTTCAAAGAGCTAGCAAAAACCGTGTTTGATTTAGAGTTCCAAATACATGTATCCCTATAGGAGAAAACAGAGTGAAACCTCAAAATGAAACCGGTTACTGCCAACGAACGGTTTCACCTAGAAGAACGAAATTTGGCGAGCCAAGTGGGATTGGTGTACTGATCATTACCTGAAAGTTTCATCAAGATTGGGTGAAAAAGTGTGTGCTGAGATTTCAGGCAACTCGTAGTTTTTTGGAAGCTTGGCAGGCCCTTTCCATGAAAGTGATTCTCGCCAGTCTCTGCTTAGGGCTACATCAACAGCAAACAAACCATAGAGATAGAACTTGAAACTGCTTTATGATGTCAAGTTTCAAAGAGCTAGCACAAACCGTGTTTGATTTAGAGTTCCAGATACATGTATCCCTATAGGAGAAAACAGAGTGAAACCTCAAAATGAAACCGGTTACTGCCAACGAACGGTTTCACCTATGAGAACGAAATTTGGCGAGCCAAGTGGGATTGGTGTACTGATCATTACCTGAAAGTTTCATCAAGATTGGGTGAAAAAGTGTGTGCTGAGATCAGGCAACTCGTAGTTTTTTGGAAGCTTTGCAGGCCCTTTCCATGAAAGTGATTCTCGCCAGTCTCTGCTTAGGGCTACATCAACAGCAAACAAACCATAGAGATAGAACTTGAAACTGCTTTATGGTGTCAAGTTTCAAAGAGCTAGCACAAACCGTGTTTGATTTAGAGTTCCAAATACATGTATCCCTATAGGAGAAAACAGAGTGAAACCTCAAAATGAAACCGGTTACTGCCAAGGAACGGTTTCACCTAGAAGAACGAGATTTGGCGAGCCAAGTGGGATTGGTGTACTGATCATTACCTGAAAGTTTCATCAAGATTGGGTGAAAAAGTGTGTGCTGAGATTTCAGGCAACTCGTAGTTTTTTGGAAGCTTGGCAGGCCTTTTCCATGAAAGTGATTCTCGCCAGTCTCTGCTTAGGGCTACATCAACAGCAAACAAATCATAGAGATAGAACTTGAAACTGCTTTATTGTGTCAAGTTTCAAAGAGCTAGCACAAACCGTGTTTGATTTAGAGTTCCAAATACATGTATCCCTATAGGAGAAAACAGAGTGAAACCTCAAAATGAAACCGGTTACTGCCAACGAACGGTTTCACCTAGAAGAACGAAATTTGGCGAGCCAAGTGGGATTGGTGTACTGATCATTACCTGAAAGTTTCATCAAGATTGGGTGAAAAAGTGTGTGCTGAGATTTCAGGCAACTCGTAGTTTTTTGGAAGCTTGGCAGGCACTTTCCATGAAAGTGATTCTCGCCAGTCTCTGCTTAGGGCTACATAAACAGCAAATAAACCATAGAGATAGAACTTGAAACTGCTTTATGGTGTCAAGTTTCAAAGAGCTAGCACAAACCGTGTTTGATTTAGAGTTCCAAATACATGTATCCCTATAGGAGAAAACAGAGTGAAACCTCAAAATGAAACCGGTTACTGCCAACGAACGGTTTCACCTAGAAGAACGAAATTTGGTGAGCCAAGTGGGATTGGTGTACTGATCATTACCTGAAAGTTTCATCAAGATTGGGTGAAAAAGTGTGTGCTGAGATTTCAGGCAACTCGTAGTTTTTTGGAAGCTTGGCAGGCCCTTTCCATGAAAGTGATTCTCGCCAGTCTCTGCTTAGGGCTACATCAACAGCAAACAAACCATAGAGATAGAACTTGAAACTGCTTTATGGTGTCAAGTTTCAAAGAGCTAGCACAAACCGTGTTTGATTTAGAGTTCCAGATACATGTATCCCTATAGGAGAAAACAGAGTGAAACCTCAAAATGAAACCGGTTACTGCCAACGAACGGTTTCACCTATGAGAACGAAATTTGGCGAGCCAAGTGGGATTGGTGTACTGATCATTACCTGAAAGTTTCATCAAGATTGGGTGAAAAAGTGTGTGCTGAGATCAGGCAACTCGTAGTTTTTTGGAAGCTTTGCAGGACCTTTCCATGAAAGTGATTCTCGCCAGTCTCTGCTTAGGGCTACATCAACAGCAAACAAACCATAGAGATAGAACTTGAAACTGCTTTATGGTGTCAAGTTTCAAAGAGCTAGCACAAACCGTGTTTGATTTAGAGTTCCAAATACATGTATCCCTATAGGAGAAAACAGAGTGAAACCTCAAAATGAAACCGGTTACTGCCAACGAACGGTTTCACCTAGAAGAACGAAATTTGGCGAGCCAAGTGGGATTGGTGTACTGATCATTACCTGAAAGTTTCATCAAGGTTGGGTGAAAAAGTGTGTGCTGAGATTTCAGGCAACTCGTACTTTATTGGAAGCTTGGCAGGCCCTTTCCATGAAAGTGATTCTCGCCAGTCTCTGCTTAGGGCTACATCAACAGCAAACAAACCATAGATTTAGAACTTGAAACTGCTTTATGGTGTCAAGTTTCAAAGAGCTAGCACAAACCTTGTTTGATTTAGAGTTCCAAATACATGTATCCCTATAGGAGAAAATAGAGTGAAACCTCAAAATGAAACTGGTTACTGCCAACGAACTGTTTCACCTAGAAAAACGAAATTTGGCGAGCCAAGTGGGATTGGTGTACTGATCATTACCTGAAAGTTTCATCAAGATTGGGTGAAAAAGTGTGTGCTGAGATTTCAGGAAACTCGTAGTTTTTTGGAAGCTTGGCAGGCCCTTTCCATGAAAGTGATTCTCACCAGTCTCTGCTTAGGGCTACATCAACAGCAAACAAACCATAGAGATAGAACTTGAAACTGCTTTATGGTGTCAAGTTTCAAAGAGCTAGCACAAACCGTGTTTGATTTAGAGTTCCAAATACATGTATCCCTATAGGAGAAAACAGAGTGAAACCTCAAAATGAAACCGGTTACTGCCAAGGAACGGTTTCACCTAGAAGAACGAGATTTGGCGAGCCAAGTGGGATTGGTGTACTGATCATTACCTGAAAGTTTCATCAAGATTGGGTGAAAAAGTGTGTGCTGAGATTTCAGGCAACTCGTAGTTTTTTGGAAGCTTGGCAGGCCTTTTCCATGAAAGTGATTCTCGCCAGTCTCTGCTTAGGGCTACATCAACAGCAAACAAACCATAGAGATAGAACTTGAAACTGCTTTATTGTGTCAAGTTTCAAAGAGCTAGCACAAACCGTGTTTGATTTAGAGTTCCAAATACATGTATCCCTATAGGAGAAAACAGAGTGAAACCTCAAAATGAAACCGGTTACTGCCAACGAACGGTTTCACCTAGAAGAACGAAATTTGGCGAGCCAAGTGGGATTGGTGTACTGATCATTACCTGAAAGTTTCATCAAGATTGGGTGAAAAAGTGTGTGCTGAGATTTCAGGCAACTCGTAGTTTTTTGGAAGCTTGGCAGGCACTTTCCATGAAAGTGATTCTCGCCAGTCTCTGCTTAGGGCTACATAAACAGCAAACAAACCATAGAGATAGAACTTGAAACTGCTTTATGGTGTCAAGTTTCAAAGAGCTAGCACAAACCGTGTTTGATTTAGAGTTCCAAATACATGTATCCCTATAGGAGAAAACAGAGTGAAACCTCAAAATGAAACCGGTTACTGCCAACGAACGGTTTCACCTAGAAGAACGAAATTTGGCGAGCCAAGTGGGATTGGTGTACTGATCATTACCTGAAAGTTTCATCAAGATTGGGTGAAAAAGTGTGTGCTGAGATTTCAGGCAACTCGTAGTTTTTTGGAAGCTTGGCAGGCCCTTTCCATGAAAGTGATTCTCGCCAGTCTCTGCTTAGGGCTATGTCAACAGCAAACAAACCATAGAGATAGAACTGGAAACTGCTTTATGGTGTCAAGTTTCAAAGAGCTAGCACAAACCGTTTTTGATTTAGAGTTCCAAATACATGTATCCCTAAAGGAGAATACAGAGTGAAACCTCAAAATGAAACCGGTTACTGCCAACGAACGGTTTCACCTATGAGAACGAAATTTGGCGAGCCAAGTGGGATTGGTGTACTGATCATTACCTGAAAGTTTCATCGAGATTTGGTGAAAAAGTGTGTGCCTAGATTTCAGGCAACTCGTAGTTTTTTGGAAGCTTGGCAGGCCCTTTCCATGAAAGTGATTCTCGCCAGTCTCTGCTTAGGGCTACATCAACAGCAAACAAACCATAGAGATAGAACTTGAAACTGCTATATTGTGTCAAGTTTCAAAGAGCTAGCACAAACCGTGTTTGATTTAGAGTTCCAAATACATGCATCCCTATAGGAGAAAACAGAGTGAAACCTCAAAATAAAACCGGTTACTGCCAACGAACGGTTTCACCTAGAAGAACGAAATTTGGCGAGCCAAGTGGGATTGGTGTACTGATCATTACCTGAAAGTTTCATCAAGATTGGGTGAAAAAGTGTGTGCTGAGATTTCAGGCAACTTGTAGTTTTTTGGAAGCTTGGCAGGCCCTTTCCATGAAAGTGATTCTCGCCAGTCTCTGCTTAGGGCTACATCAACAGCAAACAAACCATAGAGATAGAACTTGAAACTGCTTTATGGTGTCAAGTTTCAACGAGCTAGCACAAACCGTGTTTGATTTAGAGTTCCAAATACATGCATCCCTATAGGAGAAAACAGAGTGAAACCTCAAAATGAAACCGGTTACTGCCAACGAACGGTTTCACCTAGAAGAACGAAATTTGGCGAGCCAAGTGGGATTGGTGTACTGATCATTACCTGAAAGTTTCATCAAGATTGGGTGAAAAAGTGTGTGCTAAGATTTCAGGCAACTCGTAGTTTTTTGGAAGCTTGTCAGGCCCTTTTCATGAAAGTGATTCTCGCCAGTCTCTGCTTAGGGCTACATCAACAGCAAACAAACCATAGAGATAGAACTTGAAACTGCTTTATGGTGTCAAGTTTCAAAGAGCTAGCACAAACCGTGTTTGATTTAGAGTTCCAAATACATGTATCCCTATAGGAGAAAACAGAGTGAAACCTCAAAATGAAACCGGTTACTGCCAACGAACGGTTTCACCTAGAAGAACGAAATTTGGCGAGCCAAGTGGGATTGGTGTACTGATCATTACCTGAAAGTTTCATCGAGATTGGGTGAAAAAGTGTGTGCTGAGATTTCAGGAAACTCGTAGTTTTTTGGAAGCTTGGCAGGCCCTTTCCATGAAAGTGATTCTCGCCAGTCTCTGCTTAGGGCTACATCAACAGCAAACAAACCATAGAGATAGAACTTGAAACTGCTTTATGGTGTCAAGTTTCAAAGAGCTAGCACAAACCGTGTTTGATTTAGAATTCCAAATACATGTATCCCTACAGGAAAAAATAGTTGTGAAACCTCAAAATGAAACCGGTTACTGCCAACGAACGGTTTCACCTACAAGAATGAAATTTGGCGAGCCAAGTGGGATTGGTGTACTGATCATTACCTGAAAGTTTCATCAAGATTGGGTGAAAAAGTGTGTGCTGAGATTTCAGGCAACTCGTAGTTTTTTGGAAGCTTGGCAGGTTTTTTCCATGAATCTGATTCTCGCGAGTCTCTGCTTAGGGCTACATCAAAAGCAAACAAACCATAGAGATAGAACTTGAAAGTTCTTTATGGTATCAAGTTTCAAAGAGCTAGCACAAACCGTGTTTGATTTAGAGTTCCAAATACATGTATCCCTATAGGAGAAAACAGAGTGAAACCTCAAAATGAAACCGGTTACTGCCAACGAACGGTTTCACCTAGAAGAACGAAATTTGGCGAGCCAGGTGGGATTGGTGTACTGATCATTACCTGAAAGTTTCATCAAGATTGGGTGAAAAAGTGTGTGCTGAGATTTCAGGCAACTCGTAGTTTTTTGGAAGCTTGGCAGGCACTTTCCATGAAAGTGATTCTCGCCAGTCTCTGCTTAGGGCTACACCAACAGCAAACAAACCATAGAGATAGAACATGAAACTGCTTTATGGTGTCAAGTTTCAAAGAGCTAGCACAAACCGTGTTTGATTTAGAGTTCCAAATACATGTATCCCTATAGGAGAAAACAGAGTGAAACCTCAAAATGAAACCGGTTACTGCCAACGAACGGTTTCAGGTAGAAGAACGAAATTTGGCGAGCCAAGTGGGATTGGTGTACTGATCATTACCTGAAAGTTTCATCAAGATTGGGTGAAAAAGTGTGTGCTAAGATTTCAGGCAACTCGTAGTTTTTTGGAAGCTTGTCAGGCCCTTTTCATGAAAGTGATTCTCGCCAGTCTCTGCTTAGGGCTACATCAACAGCAAACAAACCATAGAGATAGAACTTGAAACTGCTTTATGGTGTCAAGTTTCAAAGAGCTAGCACAAACCGTGTTTGATTTAGAGTTCCAAATACATGTATCCCTATAGGAGAAAACAGAGTGAAACCTCAAAATGAAACCGGTTACTGCCAACGAACGGTTTCACCTAGAAGAACGAAATTTGGCGAGCCAAGTGGGATTGGTGTACTGATCATTACCTGAAAGTTTCATCGAGATTGGGTGAAAAAGTGTGTGCTGAGATTTCAGGAAACTCGTAGTTTTTTGGAAGCTTGGCAGGCCCTTTCCATGAAAGTGATTCTCGCCAGTCTCTGCTTAGGGCTACATCAACAGCAAACAAACCATAGAGATAGAACTTGAAACTGCTTTATGGTGTCAAGTTTCAAAGAGCTAGCACAAACCGTGTTTGATTTAGAATTCCAAATACATGTATCCCTACAGGAAAAAATAGTTGTGAAACCTCAAAATGAAACCGGTTACTGCCAACGAACGGTTTCACCTACAAGAATGAAATTTGGCGAGCCAAGTGGGATTGGTGTACTGATCATTACCTGAAAGTTTCATCAAGATTGGGTGAAAAAGTGTGTGCTGAGATTTCAGGCAACTCGTAGTTTTTTGGAAGCTTGGCAGGTTTTTTCCATGAATCTGATTCTCGCGAGTCTCTGCTTAGGGCTACATCAAAAGCAAACAAACCATAGAGATAGAACTTGAAAGTTCTTTATGGTATCAAGTTTCAAAGAGCTAGCACAAACCGTGTTTGATTTAGAGTTCCAAATACATGTATCCCTATAGGAGAAAACAGAGTGAAACCTCAAAATGAAACCGGTTACTGCCAACGAACGGTTTCACCTAGAAGAACGAAATTTGGCGAGCCAGGTGGGATTGGTGTACTGATCATTACCTGAAAGTTTCATCAAGATTGGGTGAAAAAGTGTGTGCTGAGATTTCAGGCAACTCGTAGTTTTTTGGAAGCTTGGCAGGCACTTTCCATGAAAGTGATTCTCGCCAGTCTCTGCTTAGGGCTACACCAACAGCAAACAAACCATAGAGATAGAACATGAAACTGCTTTATGGTGTCAAGTTTCAAAGAGCTAGCACAAACCGTGTTTGATTTAGAGTTCCAAATACATGTA
>NW_027522215.1:0-26705 GCF_052094955.1 Ictidomys tridecemlineatus | reverse complement strand
AACGGTTTAACCTAGAAGAACGAAATTTGGCGAGCCAAGTGGGATTGGTGTACTGATAATTACCTGAAAGTTTCATCAAGATTGGGTGAAAAAGAGTGTGCGGAGATTTCGGGCAACTCGTAGTTTTTGGAAGCTTGGCAGGCCCTTTCCATGAAAGTGATTCTCGCCAGTCTCTGCTTAGGGCTACATCAACAACAAACAAACCATAGAGATAGAACTTGAAACTGCTTTATGTGTCAAGTTTCAAAGAGCTAGCACAAACCGTGTTTGATTTAGAATTCCAAATACATGTATCCCTATAGGAGAAAACAGAGTGAAACCTCAAAATGAATCCGGTTACTGCCAACAGAACGGTTTAACCTAGAAGAACGAAATTTGGCGAGCCAAGTGGGATTGGTGTACTGATCATTACCTGAAAGTTTCATCAAGATTGGGTGAAAAAGTGTGTGCTGAGATTTCAGGCAACTCGTAGTTTTTTGGAAGCTTGGCAGGCCCTTTCCATGAAAGTGATTCTCGCCAGTCTCTGCTTAGGGTTACATCAACAGCAAACAAATCATAGAGATAGGAACTTGAAACTGCTTTATTGTGTCAAGTTTCAAAGAGCTAGCACAAACCGGGTTTGATTTAGAGTTTCCAATACTTGTATCCCTCTAGGAGAAAACAGAGTGAAACCTCAAAATGAAACCGGTTACTGCCAACGAACGGTTTAACCTAGAAGAATGAAATTTGGCGAGCCAAGTGGGATTGGTGTACTGATCATTACTTGAAAGTTTCATCAAGATTGGGTTAAAAAGTGTTTGCTGAGATTTCAGGCAACTCGTAGTTCTTTGAAACCTTGGCAGGCCCCTTCCATGAAAGTGATTCTCGCCAGTCTCTGCTTAGGGCTACATCAATAGCAAACAAACCATAGAGATAGAACTTGAAACTGCTTTATTGTGTCAAGTTTCAAAAGAGCTAGCACAAACCGTGTTTGATTTAGAGTTTCCAATACATGGTATCCCTATAGGAGAAAACAGAGTGAAACCTCAAAATGAAACCGGTTACTGCCAACGAACGGTTTAACCTAGAAGAACGAAATTTGGCGAGCCAAGTGGGATTCGTGTACTGATCATTGCCTGAAAGTTTCATCAAGATTGCTTGAAAAAGGGTGTGCTGAGATTTCAGGCAACTCGTAGTTTTTTGGAAGCTTGGCAGGCCCTTTCCATGAAAGTGATTCTCGCCAGTCTCTGCTTAGGGTTACATCAACAGCAAACAAACCATAGAAATAGAACTTGAAACTGCTTTATAGTGTCAAGTTTCAAAGAGCTAGCACAAACCGTGTTTGATTTAGAGTTCCAAATACATGTATCCCTATAGGAGAAAACAGAGTGAAACCTCAAAATGAAACCGGTTACTGCCAACGAACGGTTTAACCTAGAAGAACGAAATTTGGCGAGCCAAGTGGGATTGGTGTAATGATCATTACCTGAAAGTTTCATCAAGATTGGGTGAAAAAGGGTGTGCTGAGATTCAGGCAACTCGTAGTTTTTTGGAGGCTTGGAGGCCCTTTCCATGAAAATGATTCTCGCCAGTCTCTGCTTAGGGCTACATCAACAGCAAACAAACCATAGAGATAGAACTTGAAACTGCTTTATTGTGTCAAGTTTCAAAGAGCTAGCACAAACCGTGTTTGATTTAGAGTTCCAAATACATGTATCCCTATAGAAAGAAACAGAGTGAACCTCAAAATGAAACCGGTTACTGCCAACGAACGGTTTAACCTAGAAGAACGAAATTTGGCGAGCCAAGTGGGATTGGTGTACTGATCATAACCTGAAAGTTTCATCAAGATTGGGTGAAAAAGTGTTTGCTGAGATTTCAGGCAACTCGTAGTTTTTTGGAAGCTTGGCAGGCCCTTTCCATGAAAGTGATTCTCGCCAGTTTCTGCTTAGGGCTACATCAACAGCAAACAAACCATAGAGATAGAACTTGTAACTGCTTTATTGTGTCAAGTTTCAAAGAGCTAGCCCAAACCGTGTTTGATTTAGAGTTCCAAATACATGTATCCATATAGGAGAAAACAGAGTGAAACCTCAAAAAGAAACCGGTTACTGCCAAGGAAGGGTTTAACCTAGAAGAACGAAATTTGGCGAGCCAAGTGGGATTGGTGTACTGATCATTACCTGAAAGTTTCATCAAGATTGGGTGAAAAAGGGTGTGCTGAGATTTCGGTCAACTGGTAGTTTTTTGAAGCTTGGCAGGCCCTTTCCATGAAAGTGATTCTCGCCAGTCTCTGCTTAGTGCTACATCAACAGCAAACAAACCATAGAGATAGAACTTGAAACTGCTTTATTGTGTCAAGTTTCAAAGAGCTAGCACAAACCGTGTTTGATTCAGAGTTCCAAATAAATGTATCCCTATAGGAGAAAACAGAGTGAAACCTCAAAATGAAACAGGTTACTGCCAACGAACGGTTTAACCTAGAAGAACGAAATATGGCGAGCCAAGTGGGATTGGTGTACTGATCATTACCTGAAAGTTTCATCAAGATCTGGTGAAAAAGGGTGTGCTGAGATTTCAGGCAACTCGTAGTTTTTTGGAAGCTTGGCAGGCCCTTTCCATGAAAGTGATTCTCGCCAGTCTCTGCTTAGGGCTACATCAACAGCAAACAAACCATAGAGATAGAACTTGAAACTGCTTTATTGTGTCAAGTTTCAAAGAGCTAGCACAAACCGTGTTTGATTTAGAGTTCCAAATACATGTATCCCTTTAGGAGAAAACAGAGTGAAACCTCAAAATGAAACCGGTTACTGCCAACGAACGGTTTAACCTAGAAGAACGAAATTTGGCGAGCCAAGTGGGATTGGAGTACTGATCATTACCTGAAAGTTTCATTAAGATTGGGTGAAAAAGTGTGTGATGAGATTTTGGGCAACTCGTAGTTTTTTGGAAGCTTGGCAGGCCCTTTTTATGAAAGTGATTCTCGCCAGTCTCTGCTTAGGGCTACATCAACAGCAAACAAACCATAGAGATAGAACTTGAAACTGCTTTATTGTGTCAAGGTTCAAAGAGCTAGCACAAACCGTGTTTGTTTTAGAGTTCCAAAGACATGTATAACTATAGGAGAAAACAAAGTGAAACCTCAAAATGAAACCGGTTACTGCCAACGAACGGTTTATCCTAGAAGAATGAAATTTGGCGAGTCAAGTGGGATTGGTGTACTGATCATTACCTGAAAGTTTCATCAAGATTGGGTGAAATAGGGTGTGCTGAGATTTCAGGCAACTCGTAGTTTTTTGGAAGCTTGGCAGGCCCTTTCCATGAAAGTGATTCTCGCTAGTCTCTGCTTAGGGCTACATCAACAGCAAACAAACCATAGAGATAGAACTTGAAAATGCTTTATTGTGTCAAGTTTCAAAGAGCTAGCACAAACCGTGTTTGATTTAGAGTTCCAAATACATGTATCGCTCTAGGAGAAAACAGAGTGAAACCTCAAAATGAAACAGGTTACTGCCAACGAACGGTTTAACCTAGAAGAACGAAATTTGGCGAGCCAAGTGGGATTGGTGTACTGATCATTACCTGAAAGTTTCATCAAGATTGGGTGAAAAAGGGTGTGCTGAGATTTCAGGCAACTCGTAGTTTTTTGGAAGCTTGGCAGGCATTTTCCATGAAATTGATTCTCGCCAGTCTCTGCTTAGGGATACATCAACAGCAAACAAACCATAGAGATAGAACTTAAAACTGCTTTATTGTGTCAAGTTTCAAAGAGCTAGCTCAAACCGTGTTTGATTTAGAGTTCCCAATACATGTATCCCTATAGGAGAAAACAGAGTGAAACCTCAAAATGAAACCGGTTACTGCCAAAGAACGGTGTAACCTAGAAGAACGAAATTTGGCGAGCCAAGTGGGATTGGTGTACTGATCATTACCTGAAAGTTTCTTCAAGATTGGGTGAAAAAGTGTGTGCTGAGATTTCAGGCAACTCGTAGTTTTTTGGAAGCTTGGCAGGCCCTTTCCATGAAAGTGATTCTCGCCAGTCTCTGCTTAGGGCTACATCAACAGCAAAAAAACCATAGAGATAGAACTTGAAACTGCTTTATTGTGTCAAGTTTCAAAGAGCTAGCACAAACCGTGTTTGATTTAGAGTTCCAAATACATGTATCCCTATAGGAGAAAACAGAGTGAAACCTCAAAATGAAACCGGTTACTGCCAATGACCGGTTTAACCTAGAAGAACGAAATTTGGCGAGCCAAGTGGGATTGGTGTACTGATCATTACCTGAAAGTTTCATCAAGATTGGGTGAAAAAGTGTGTGCTGAGATTTCAGGCAACTCGTAGTTTTTTGGAAGCTTGGCAGGCCCTTTTCATGAAAGTGATTCTCTCCAGTCTCTGCTTAGGGCTACATCAACAGCAAACAAACCATAGAGATAGAACTTGAAACTGCTTTATTGTGTCAAGTTTCAAAGAGCTAGCACAAACCGTGTTTGATTTAGAGTTCCAAATACATGTATCCCTATAGGAGAAAACAGAGTGAAACCTCAAAATGAAACCGGTTACTGCCAACGAACGGTTTAACCTAGAAGAACGAAATTTGGCGAGCCAAGTGGGATTGGTGTACTGATCATTACCTGAAAGTTTCATCAAGATTTGGTGAAAAAGTGTGTGCTGAGATTTCAGGCAACTCATAGTTTTTTGGAAGCTTGGCAGGCCCTTTCCATGAAAGTGATTCTCGCCAGTCTCTACTTAGTGCTACATCAACAGCAAACAAACCATAGAGATAGAACTTGAAACTGCTTTATTGTGTCAAGTTTCAAAGAGCTAGCACAAACCGTGTTTGATTTAGAGTTCCAAATACATGTATCCCTATAGGAGAAAACAGAGTGAAACCTCAAAATGAAACCGGTTACTGCCAACGAACGGTTTAACCTAGAAGAACGAAATTTGGCGAGCCAAGTGGCATTGGTGTACTGATCATTACCTGAAAGTTTCATCAAGATTGGGTGAAAAAGGGTGTGCTGAGATTTCAGGCAACTCGTAGTTTTTTGGAAGCTTGGCAGGCCCTTTCCATGAAAGTGATTCTCGCCAGTCTCTGCTTAGGGCTACATCAACAGCAAACAAACCATAGAGATAGAACTTGAAACTGCTTTATTGTGTCAAGTTTCAAAGAGCTAGCACAAACCGTGTTTGATTTAGAGTTCCAAATACATGTATCCCTATAGGAGAAAACAGAGTGAAACCTCAAAATGAAACCGGTTACTGCCAACGAACGGTTTAAACTAGAAGAACGAAATTTGGCGAGCCAAGTGGGATTGGGGTACTGATCATTACCTGAACGTTTCATCAAGATTGGGTGAAAAAGTGTGTGCTGAGATTTCGGTCAACTCGTAGTTTTTTGGAAGCTTGGCAGGCCTTTTCCATGAAAGTGATTCTCGCCAGTCTCTGCTTAGGGCTACATCAACAGCAAACAAACCATAGAGATAGAACATGAAACTGCTTTATTGTTTAAAGTTTCAAAGAGCTAGAACAAACCGTGTTTGATTTAGAGTTCCAAATACATGTATCCCTATAGGAGAAAACAGAGTGAAACCTCAAAATGAAACCGGTTACTGCCAACGAACGGTTTAACCTAGAAGAACGAAATTTGGCGAGCCAAGTGGGATTGGTGTACTGATCATTACCTGAAAGTTTCATCAAGATTTGGTGAAAAAGTGTGTGCTGAGATTTCAGGCAACTCGTAGTTTTTTGGAAGCTTGGCAGGCCCTTTCCATGAAAGTGATTCTCGCCAGTCTCTGCTTAGGGCTACATCAACAGCAACCAAACCATAGAGATAGAACTTGAAACTGCTTTATTGTGTCAAGTTTCAAAGAGCTAGCACAAACCGTGTTTGATTTAGATTTCCAAATACATGTATCCCTATAGGAGAAAACAGAGTGAAACCTCAAAATGAAACCGGTTACTGCCAACGACCGGTTTAACCTAGAAGAACGAAATTTGGCGAGCCAAGTGGGATTGGTGTACTGATCATTACCTGAAAGTTTCATCAAGATTGGGTGAAATAGGGTGTGCTGAGATTTCAGGCAACTCGTAGTTTTTTGGAATCTTGGCAGGCCCTTTCCATGAAAGTGATTCTCGCCAGTCTCTGCTTAGGGCTACATCAACAGCAAACAAACCATAGAGATAGAACTTGAAACTGCTTTATTGTGTCAAGTTTCAAAGAGCTAGCACAAACCGTGTTTGATTTAGAGTTCCAAATACATGTATCCCTATAGGAGAAAACAGAGTGAAACCTCAAAATGAAACCGGTTACTGCCAACGAACGGTTTAACCTAGAAGAACGAAATTTGGCGAGCCAAGTGGCATTGGTGTACTGATCATTACCTGAAAGTTTCATCAAGATTGGGTGAAAAAGGGTGTGCTGAGATTTCAGGCAACTCGTAGTTTTTTGGAAGCTTGGCAGGCCCTTTCCATGAAAGTGATTCTCGCCAGTCTCTGCTTAGGGCTACATCAACAGCAAACAAACCATAGAGATAGAACTTGAAACTGCTTTATTGTGTCAAGTTTCAAAGAGCTAGCACAAACCGTGTTTGATTTAGAGTTCCAAATACATGTATCCCTATAGGAGAAAACAGAGTGAAACCTCAAAATGAAACCGGTTACTGCCAACGAACGGTTTAACCTAGAAGAACGAAATTTGGCGAGCCAAGTGGGATTGGTGAACTGATCATTACCTGAAAGTTTCATCAAGATTTGGTGAAAAAGTGTGTGCTGAGATTTCAGGCAACTCGTAGTTTTTTGGAAGCTTGGCAGGCCCTTTCCATGAAAGTGATTCTCGCCAGTCTCTGCTTAGGGCTACATCAACAGCAAACAAACCATAGAGATAGAACTTGAAACTGCTTTATTGTGTCAAGTTTCAAAGAGCTAGCACAAACCGTGTTTGACTTAGAGTTCCAAATACATGTATCCCTATAGGAGAAAACAGAGTGAAACCTCAAAATGAAACCGGTTACTGCCAACGAACAGTTTAACCTAGAAGAACGAAATTTGGCGATCCAAGTGGGATTGGTGTACTGATCATTACCTGAAAGTTTCATCAAGATTGGGTGAAAAAGGGTGTGCTGAGATGTCAGGCAACTCGTAGTTTTTTGGAAGCTTGGCAGGCCCTTTCCATGAAAGTGATTCTCGCCAGTCTCTGCTTAGGGCTACATCAACAGCAAACAAACCATAGAGATAGAACTTGAAACTGCTTTATTGTGTCAAGTTTCAAAGAGCTAGCACAAACCGTGTTTGATTTAGAGTTCCAAATACATGTATCCCTATAGGAGAAAACAGAGTGAAACCTCAAAATGAAACCGGTTACTGCCAATGAACGGTTTAACCTAGAAGAACGAAATTTGGCAAGCCAAGTGGGATTGGTGTACTGATTATAACCTGAAAGTTTCATCAAGATTAGGTGAAAAAGGGTGTGCTGAAATTTAAGGCAACTCGTAGTTTTTTGGAAGCTTGGCAGGCCCTTTCCATGAAAGTGATTCTCGCCAGTCTCTGCTTAGGGCTACATCAACAGCAAACAAACCATAGAGATAGAACTTGAAACTGCTTTATTGTGTCAAGTTTCAAAGAGCTAGCACAAACCGTGTTTGATTTAGAGTTCCAAATACATGTATCCCTATAGGAGAAAACAGAGTGAAACCTCAAAATAAAACCGGTTACTGCCAACGAACGGTTTAACCTAGAAGAACGAAATTTGGCAAGCCAAGTGGCATTGGTGTACTGATCATTACCTGAAAGTTTCATCAAGATTGGGTGAAAAAGGGTGTGCTGAGATTTCAGGCAACTCGTAGTTTTTTGGAAGCTTGGCAGGCCCTTTCCATGAAAGTGATTCTCGCCAGTCTCTGCTTAGGGCTACATCAACAGCAAACAAACCATAGAGATAGAACTTGAAACTGCTTTATTGTGTCAAGTTTCAAAGAGCTAGCACAAACCGTGTTTGATTTAGAGTTCCAAATACATGTATCCCTATAGGAGAAAACAGAGTGAAACCTCAAAATGAAACCGGTTACTGCCAACGAACGGTTTAACCTAGAAGAACGAAATATGGTGAGCCAAGTGGGATTGGTGTACTGATCATTACCTGAAAGTTTCATCAAGATTGGGTGAAAAAGGGTGTGCTGAGATTTCAGGCAACTCGTAGTTTTTTTTAAGCTTGGCAGGCCCTTTCCATGAAAGTGATTCTCGCCAGTCTCTGCTTAGGGCTACATCAACAGCAAACAAACCATAGAGATAGAACTTGAAACTTCTTTATTGTGTCAAGTTTCAAAGAGCTAGCACAAACCGTGTTTGATTTAGAGTTCCAAATACATGTATCCCTATAGGAGAAAACAGAGTGAAACCTCAAAATGAAACCGGTTACTGCCAACGAACGGTTTAACCTAGAAGAACGAAATTTGGCAAGCCAAGTGGGATTGGTGTACTGATCATTACCTGAAAGTTTCATCAAGATTGGGTGAAAAAGTGTGTGCTGATATTTCGGGCAACTCGTATTTTTTTGGAAGCTTGGCAGGCCCTTTCCATGAAAGTGATTCTCGCCAGTCTCTGCTTAGGGATACATCAACAGCAAAAAAACCATAGAGATAGAACTTGAAACTGCTTTATTGTGTCAAGTTTCAAAGAGCTGTCACAAACCGTGTTTGATTTAGAGTTCCAAATACATGTATCCCTATAGGAGAAAACAGAGTGAAACCTCAAAATGAAACTGGTTACTGCCAACGAACGGTTTAACCTAGAAGAACGAAATTTGGCGAGCCAAGTGGGATTGGTGAACTGATCATTACCTGAAAGTTTCATCAAGATTTGGTGAAAAAGTATGTTCTGAGATTTCAGGCAACTCGCAGTTTTTTGGAAGCTTGGCAGGCCCTTTCCATGAAAGTGATTCTCGCCAGTCTCTGCTTAGGGCTACATCAACAGCAAACAAACCATAGAGATAGAACTTGAAACTGCTTTATTGTGTCAAGTTTCAAAGAGCTAGCACAAACCGTGTTTGACTTAGAGTTCCAAATACATGTATCCCTATAGGAGAAAACAGAGTGAAACCTCAAAATGAAACCGGTTACTGCCAACGAACAGTTTAACCTAGAAGAACGAAATTTGGCGAGCCAAGTGGGATTGGTGTACTGATCATTACCTGAAAGTTTCATCAAGATTGGGTGAAAAAGGGTGTGCTGAGATGTCAGGCAACTCGTAGTTTTTTGGAAGCTTGGCAGGCCCTTTCCATGAAACTGATTCTCGCCAGTCTCTCCTTAGGGCTACATCAACAGCAAACAAACCATAGAGATAGAACTTGAAACTGCTTTATTGTGTCAAGTTTCAAAGAGCTAGCACAAACCGTGTTTGATTTAGAGTTCCAAATACATGTATCCCTATAGGAGAAAACAGAGTGAAACCTCAAAATGAAACCGGTTACTGCCAACGAACGGTTTAACCTAGAAGAACGAAATTTGGCGAGCCAAGTGGGATTGGTGTACTGATCATTACCTAAAAGTTTCATCAAGATTGGGTGAAAAAGTGTTTGCTGAGACTTCGGGCAACTCGTAGTTTTTTGGAAGCTTGGCAGGCCCTTTCCATGAAAGTGATTCTCGCCAGTCTCTGCTTAGGGCTACATCAACAGCAAACAAACCATAGAGATAGAACTTGAAACTGCTTTATTGTGTCAAGTTTCAAAGAGCTAGCACAAACCGTGTTTGATTTAGAGTTCCAAATACATGTATCCCTATAGGAGAAAACAGAGTGAAACCTCAAAATGAAACCGGTTACTGCCAACGAACGGTTTAACCTAGAAGAACGAAATTTGGCGAGCCAAGTGGGATTGGTGTACTGATCATTTCCTGAAAGTTTCATCAAGATTTGGTGAAAAAGTGTGTGCTGAGATTTCAGGCAACTCATAGTTTTTTGGAAGCTTGGCAGGCCCTTTCCATGAAAGTGATTCTCGCCAGTCTCTGCTTAGGGCTACATCAACAGCAAACAAACCATAGAGATAGAACTTGAAACTGCTTTATTGTGTCAAGTTTCAAAGAGCTAGCACAAACCGTGTTTGATTTAGAGTTCCAAATACATGTATCCCTATAGGAGAAAACAGAGTGAAACCTCAAAATGAAACCGGATACTGCCAACGAACGGTTTAACCTAGAAGAACGAAATTTGGCGAGCCAAGTGGGATTGGTGTACTGATCATTACCTGAAAGTTTCATCAAGATTGGGTGAAAAAGTGTGTGCTGAGATTTCAGGCAACTCGTAGTTTTTTGGAAGCTTGGCAGGCCCTTTCCAGGAAAGTGATTCTCGCCAGTCTCTGCTTAGGGCTACATCAACAGCAAACAAACCATAGAGATAGAACTTGAAACTGCTTTATTGTGTCAAGTTTCAAAGAGCTAGCACAAACCGTGTTTGATTTAGAGTTCCAAATACATGTATACCTATAGGAGAAAACAGAGTGAAACCTCAAAATGAAACCGGTTACTCCCAACGAACGGTTTAACCTAGAAGAACGAAATTTGGCGAGCCAAGTGGGATTCGTGTACTGATCATTACCTGAATGTTTCATCAAGATTGGGTGAAAAAGTGTGTGCTGAGATTTCAGGCAACTCGTATTTTTTTGGAAGCTTGGCAGGCATTTCCATGAAAGTGATTCTCGCCAGTCTCTGCTTAGGGCTACATCAACAGCAAACAAACCATACAGATATATCTTGAAACTGCTTTATTGTGTCAAGTTTCAAAGAGCTAGCACAAACCGTGTTTGATTTAGAGTTCCAAATACATGTATCCCTATAGGAGAAAACAGAGTGAAACCTCAAAATGAAACCGGTTACTCCCAACGAACGGTTTAACCTAGAAGAACGAAATTTGGCGAGCCAAGTGGGACTGGTGTACTGATCATTACCTGAAAGTTTCATCAAGATTGGGTGAAAAAGTGTGTGCTGAGATTTCGGGGAACTCATAGTTTTTTGGAAGCTTGGCAGGCCCTTTCCATGAAAGTGATTCTCGCCAGTCTCTGTTCAGGGCTACATCAACAGCAAACAAACAATAGAGATAGAACTTGAAACTGCTTTATTGTGTCAAGGTTCAAAAGGCAAGCACAAACCGTGTTTGATTTAGAGTTCCAAATACATGTATCCCTATAGGAGAAAACAGAGTGAAACCTCAAAATGAAACCGGTTACTCCCAACGAACGGTTTAACCTAGAAGAACGAAATTTGGCGAGCCAAGTGGGACTGGTGTACTGATCATTACCTGAAAGTTTCATCAAGATTGGGTGAAAAAGTGTGTGCTGAGATTTCCGGCAACTCGTAGTTGTTTGGAAGCTTGGCAGGCCCTTTCCATGAAAGTGATTCTCGCCAGTCTCTGATTAGGGCTACATCAACAGCACACAAACCATAGAGATAGAACTTGAAACTGCTTTATTGTGTCAAGTTTCAAAGAGCTAGCACAAACCGTGTTTGATTTAGAGTTCCAAATACATGTATCCCTATAGGAGAAAACAGAGTGAAACCTCAAAATAAAACCGGTTACTGCCAACGAACGGTTTAACCTAGAATAACGAAATTTGGCGAGCCAAGTGGGATTGGTGTACTGATCATTACCTGAAAGTTTCATCAAGATTGGGTGAAAAGTTTGTGCTGAGATTTCAGGCAACTCGTAGTTTTTAGGAAGTTTGGCAGGCCCTTTCCATGAAAGTGATTCTCGCTAGTCTCTGCTTAGGGCTACATCAACAGCAAACAAACCATAGAGATAGAACTTGAAACTGCTTTATTGTGTCAAGTTTCAAAGAGCTAGTACAAACCGTGTTTGATTTAGAGTTCCAAATACATGTATCCCTATAGGAGAAAACAGAGTGAAACCTCAAAATGAAACCGGTTACTGCCAACGAACGGTTTAACCTAGAAGAACGAAATTTGGCGAGCCAAGTGGGATTGGTGAACTGATCATTACCTGAAAGTTTCATGAAGATTTGGTGAAAAAGTGTGTTCTGAGATTTCAGGCAACTCGTAGTTTTTTGGAAGCTTGGCAGGCCCTTTCCATGAAAGTGATTCTCGCCAGTCTCTGCTTAGGGCTACATCAACAGCAAACAAACCATAGAGATAGAACTTGAAACTGCTTTATTGTGTCAAGTTTCAAAGAGCTAGCACAAACCGTGTTTGACTTAGAGTTCCAAATACATGTATCCCTATAGGAGAAAACAGAGTGAAACCTCAAAATGAAACCGGTTACTGCCAAAGAACAGTTTAACCTAGAAGAACGAAATTTGGCGAGCCAAGTGGGATTGGTGTACTGATCATTACCTGAAAGTTTCATCAAGATTGGGTGAAAAAGGGTGTGCTGAGATGTCAGGCAACTCGTAGTTTTTTGGAAGCTTGGCAGGCCCTTTCCATGAAACTGATTCTCGCCAGTCTCTCCTTAGGGCTACATCAACAGCAAACAAACCATAGAGATAGAACTTGAAACTGCTTTATTGTGTCAAGTTTCAAAGAGCTAGCACAAACCGTGTTTGATTTAGAGTTCCAAATACATGTATCCCTATAGGAGAAAACAGAGTGAAACCTCAAAATGAAACCGGTTACTGCCAACGAACGGTTTAACCTAGAAGAACGAAATTTGGCGAGCCAAGTGGGATTGGTGTACTGATCATTACCTAAAAGTTTCATCAAGATTGGGTGAAAAAGGGTTTGCTGAGACTTCGGGCAACTCGTAGTTTTTTGGAAGCTTGGCAGGCCCTTTCCATGAAAGTGATTCTCGCCAGTCTCTGCTTAGGGCTACATCAACAGCAAACAAACCATAGAGATAGAACTTGAAACTGCTTTATTGTGTCAAGTTTCAAAGAGCTAGCACAAACCGTGTTTGATTTAGAGTTCCAAATACATGTATCCCTATAGGAGAAAACAGAGTGAAACTTCAAAATGAAACCGGTTACTGCCAACGAACGGTTTAACCTAGAAGAACGAAATTTGACGAGCCAAGTGGGATTGGTGTACTGATCATTACCTGAAAGTTTCATCAAGATTGGGTGAAAAAGTGTGTCCTGAGATTTCAGGCAACTCTTAGTTTTTTGGAAGCTTGGCAGGCCCTTTCCATGAAAGTGATTCTCGCCAGTCTCTGCTTAGGGCTACATCAACAGCAAACAAACCATAGAGATAGAACTTGAAACTGCTTTATTGTGTCAAGTTTCAAAGAGCTAGAACAAACCGTGTTTGATTTAGAGTTCCAAATACATGTATCCCTATAGGAGACAACAGAGTGAAACCTCAAAATGAAACCGGTTACTGCCAACGAACGGTTTAACCTAGAAGAACGAAATTTGGCGAGCCAAGTAGGATTGGAGTACTGATCATTACTGAAAGTTTCATCAAGATTTGGTGAAAAAGTGTGTGCTGAGATTTCAGGCAACTCGTAGTTTTTTGGAAGCTTCGCAGGCCCTTTCCAGGAAAGTGATTCTCGACAGTCTCTGCTTAGGGCTACATCAACAGCAAACAAACCATAGAGATAGAACTTGAAACTGCTTTATTGTGTCAAGTTTCAAAGAGGTAGCACAAACCGTGTTTGATTTAGAGTTCCAAATACATGTATCCCTATAGGAGAAAACAGAGTGAAACCTCAAAATGAAACCGGTTACTGCCAACGAACGGTTTAACCTGGAAGAACGAAATTTGGCGAGCCAAGTAGGATTGGTGTACTGATCATTACCTGAAAGTTTCATCAAGATTGGGTGAAAAAGGGTGTGCTGAGATTTCAGGCAACTCGTATTTTTTTGGAAGCTTGGCAGGCATTTCCATGAAAGTGATTCTCGCCAGTCTCTGCTTAGGGCTACATCAACAGCAAACAAACCATACAGATATATCTTGAAACTGCTTTATTGTGTCAAGTTTCAAAGAGCTAGCACAAACCGTGTTTGATTTAGAGTTCCAAATACATGTATCCCTATAGGAGAAAACAGAGTGAAACCTCAAAATGAAACCGGTTACTGCCAACGAACGGTTTAACCTAGAAGAACGAAATTTGGCGAGCCAAGTGGGACTGGTGTACTGATCATTACCTGAAAGTTTCATCAAGATTGGGTGAAAAAGTGTGTGCTGAGATTTCGGGCAACTCATAGTTTTTTGGAAGCTTGGCAGGCCCTTTCCATGAAAGTGATTCTCGCCAGTCTCTGTTCAGGGCTACATCAACAGCAAACAAACAATAGAGATAGAACTTGAAACTGCTTTATTGTGTCAAGGTTCAAAAGGCAAGCACAAACCGTGTTTGATTTAGAGTTCCAAATACATGTATCCCTATAGGAGAAAACAGAGTGAAACCTCAAAATGAAACCGGTTACTCCCAACGAACGGTTTAACCTAGAAGAACGAAATTTGGCGAGCCAAGTGGGACTGGTGTACTGATCATTACCTGAAAGTTTCATCAAGATTGGGTGAAAAAGTGTGTGCTGAGATTTCAGGCAACTCGTAGTTGTTTGGAAGCTTGGCAGGCCCTTTCCATGAAAGTGATTCTCGCCAGTCTCTGATTAGGGCTACATCAACAGCAAACAAACCATAGAGATAGAACTTGAAACTGCTTTATTGTTTCAAGTTTCAAAGAGGTAGCACAAACCGTGTTTGATTTAGAGTTCCAAATACATGTATCCCTATAGGAGAAAACAGAGTGAAACCTCAAAATGAAACCGGTTACTCCCAACGAACGGTTTAACCTAGAAGAACGAAATTTGGCGAGCCAAGTGGGATTCGTGTACTGATCATTACCTGAATGTTTCATCAAGATTGGGTGAAAAAGTGTTTGCTGAGATTTCAGGCAACTCGTATTTTTTTGGAAGCTTGGCAGGCCCTTTCCATGAAAGTGATTCTCGCCAGTCTCTGCTTAGGGCTACATCAACAGCAAACAAACCATACAGATAGAACTTGAAACTGCTTTATTGTGTCAAGTTTCAAAGAGCTAGTACAAACCGTGTTTGATTTAGAGTTCCAAATACATGTATCCCTATAGGAGAAAACAGAGTGAAACCTCAAAATGAAACCGGTTACTGCCAACGAACGGTTTAACCTAGAAGAACGAAATTTGGCAAGCCAAGTGGGATTGGTGTACTGATCATTACCTGAAAGTTTCATCAAGATTGGGTGAAAAAGGGTGTGCTGAGATTTCAGGAAACTCGTAGTTTTTTGGAAGCTTGGCAGGCCCTTTCCATGAAAGTGATTCTCGCCAGTCTCTGCTTAGGGCTACATCAACAGCAAACAAACCATAGTGATAGAACTTGAAACTGCTTTATTGTGTCAAGTTTCAAAGAGCTAGCACAAACCGTGTTTGATTTAGAGTTCCAAATACATGTATCCCTATAGGAGAAAACAGAGAGAAACCTCAAAATGAAACCGGTTACTGCCAACGAACGGTTTAACCTAGAAGAATGAAATTTGGCGAGCCAAGTGGGACTGGTGTACTGATCATTACCTGAAAGTTTCATCAAGGTTGGGTGAAAAAGTGTGTGCTGAGATTTCAGGCAACTCGTAGTTTTTCGGAAGCTTGGCAGGCCCTTTCCATGTAAGTGATTCTCGCCAGTCTCTGCTTAGGGCTACATAAACAGCAAACAAACCATAGAGATAGAACTTGAAACTGCTTTATTGTGTCAAGTTTCAAAGAGCTAGCACAAACCGTGTTTGATTTAGAGTTCCAAATACATGTATCCCTATAGGAGAAAACAGAGTGAAACCTCAAAATAAACCGGTTACTGCCAACGAACGGTTTAACCTAGAAGGACAAAATTTGGCGAGCCAAGTGGGATTGGTGTACTGATCATTACCTGAAAGTTTCATCAAGATTGGGTGAAAAAGTTTGTGCTGAGATTTCAGGCAACTCGTAGTTTTTTGGAAGCTTGGCAGGCCCTTTCCATGAAAGTGATTCTCGCCAGTCTCTGCTTACGGCTACATCAACAGCAAACAAAGCATAGAGATAGAACTTGAAACTGCTTTATTGTGTCAAGTTTCAAAGAGCTAGCACAAACCGTGTTTGATTTAGAGTTCCAAATACATGTATCCCTATAGGAGAAAACAGAGTGAAACCTCAAAATGAAACCGGTTACTGCCAACGAACGGTTTAACATAGAAGAACGAAATTTGGCGAGCCAAGTGGGATTGGTGTACTGATCATTACCTGAAGGTTTCATCAAGATTCGGTGAAAAAGGGTGTGCTGAGATTTCGGGCAACTCGTAGTTTTTTGGAAGCTTGGCAGGCCCTTTCCATGAAAGTGATTCTCGCCAGTCTCTGTTCAGGGCTACATCAACAGCAAACAAACCATAGAGATAGAACTTGAAACTGCTTTATTGTGTCAAGGTTCAAAAGGCAAGCACAAACCGTGTTTGATTTAGAGTTCCAAATACATGTATCCCTATAGGAGAAAACAGAGTGAAACCTCAAAATGAAACCGGTTACTCCCAACGAACGGTTTAACCTAGAAGAACGAAATTTGGCGAGCCAAGTGGGACTGGTGTACTGATCATTACCTGAAAGTTTCATCAAGATTGGGTGAAAAAGTGTGTGCTGAGATTTCAGGCAACTCGTAGTTGTTTGGAAGCTTGGCAGGCCCTTTCCATGAAAGTGATTCTCGCCAGTCTCTGATTAGGGCTACATCAACAGCAAACAAACCATAGAGATAGAACTTGAAACAGCTTTATTGTTTCAAGTTTCAAAGAGGTAGCACAAACCGTGTTTGATTTAGAGTTCCAAATACATGTATCCCTATAGGAGAAAACAGAGTGAAACCTCAAAATGAAACCGGTTACTCCCAACGAACGGTTTAACCTAGAAGAACGAAATTTGGCGAGCCAAGTGGGATTCGTGTACTGATCATTACCTGAATGTTTCATCAAGATTGGGTGAAAAAGTGTTTGCTGAGATTTCAGGCAACTCGTATTTTTTTGGAAGCTTGGCAGGCCCTTTCCATGAAAGTGATTCTCGCCAGTCTCTGCTTAGGGCTACATCAACAGCAAACAAACCATACAGATAGAACTTGAAACTGCTTTATTGTGTCAAGTTTCAAAGAGCTAGCACAAACCGTGTTTGATTTAGAGTTCCAAATACATGTATCCCTATAGGAGAAAACAGAGTGAAACCTCAAAATGAAACCGGTTACTCCCAAGGAACGGTTTAACCTAGAAGAACGAAATTTGGCGAGCCAAGTGGGATTGGTGTACTGATCATTACCTGAAAGTTTCATCAAGATTGGGTGAAAAAGTGTGTGCTCAGATTTCAGGCAACTCATAGTTTTTTGGAAGCTTGGCAGGCCCTTTCCATGAAAGTGATTCTCGCCAGTCTCTGATTAGGGCTACATCAACAGCAAACAAACCATGGAGATAGAACTTGAAACTGCTTTATTGTGTCAAGTTTCAAAGAGGTAGCACAAACCGTGTTTGATTTAGAGTTCCAAATACATGTATCCCTATAGGAGAAAACAGAGTGAAACCTCAAAATAAAACCGGTTACTGCCAACGAATGGTTTAACCTAGAAGAACGAAATTTGGCGAGCCAAGTGGGATTGGTGTACTGATCATTACCTGAAAGTTTCATCAAGATTGGGTGAAAAGTTTGTGCTGAGATTTCAGGCAACTCGTAGTTTTTAGGAAGCTTGGCAGGCCCTTTCCATGAAAGTGATTCTCGCTAGTCTCTGCTTAGGGCTACATCAACAGCAAACAAACCATAGAGATAGAACTTGAAACTGCTTTATTGTGTCAAGTTTCAAAGAGCTAGTACAAACCGTGTTTGATTTAGAGTTCCAAATACATGTATCCCTATAGGAGAAAACAGATTGAAACCTCAAAATGAAACCGGTTACTGCCAACGAACGGTTTAACCTAGAAGAACGAAATTTGGCAAGCCAAGTGGGATTGGTGTACTGATCATTACCTGAAAGTTTCATCAAGATTGGGTGAAAAAGGGTGTGCTGAGATTTCAGGCAACTCGTAGTTTTTTGGAAGCTTGGCAGGCCCTTTCCATGAAAGTGATTCTCGCCAGTCTCTGCTTAGGGCTACATCAACAGCAAACAAACAATAGTGATAGAACTTGAAACTGCTTTATTGTGTCAAGTTTCAAAGAGCTATCACAAACCGTGTTTGATTTAGAGTTCCAAATACATGTATCCCTATAGGAGAAAACAGAGAGAAACCTCAAAATGAAACCGGTTACTGCCAACGAACGGTTTAACCTAGAAGAATGAAATTTGGCGAGCCAAGTGGGATTGGTGTACTGATCATTACCTGAAAGTTTCATCAAGGTTGGGTGAAAAAGTGTGTGCTGAGATTTCAGGCAACTCGTAGTTTTTCGGAAGCTTGGCAGGCCCTTTCCATGTAAGTGATTCTCGCCAGTCTCTGCTTAGGGCTACATAAACAGCAAACAAACCATAGAGATAGAACTTGAAACTGCTTTATTGTGTCAAGTTTCAAAGAGCTAGCACAAACCGTGTTTGATTTAGAGTTCCAAATACATGTATCCCTATAGGAGAAAACAGAGTGAAACCTCAAAATAAACCGGTTACTGCCAACGAACGGTTTAACCTAGAAGGACGAAATTTGGCGAGCCAAGTGGGATTGGTGTACTGATCATTACCTGAAAGTTTCATCAAGTTTGGGTGAAAAAGTTTGTGCTGAGATTTCAGGCAACTCGTAGTTTTTTGGAAGCTTGGCAGGCCCTTTCCATGAAAGTGATTCTCGCCAGTCTCTGCTTAGGGCTACATCAACAGCAAACAATCCATAGAGATAGAACTTGAAACTGCTTTATTGTGTCAAGTTTCAAAGAGCTAGCACAAACCGTGTTTGATTTAGAGTTCCAAATACATGTATCCCTTTAGGAGAAAACAGAGTGAAACCTCAAAATGAAACCGGTTACTGCCAACGAACGGTTTAACCTAGAAGAACGAAATTTGGCGAGCCAAGTGGGATTGGTGTACTGATCATTACCTGAAGGTTTCATCAAGATTGGGTGAAAAAGGGTGTGCTGAGATTTCAGGCAACTCGTAGTTTTTTGGAAGCTTGGCAGGCCCTTTCCATGAAAGTGATTCTCGCCAGTCTCTGTTTAGGGCTACATCAACAGCAAACAAACCATAGAGATAGAACTTGAAACTGCTTTATTGTGTCAAGTTTCAAGAGCTAGCACAAACCGTGTTTGATTTAGAGTTCCAAATACATGTATCCCTATAGGAGAAAACAGAGTGAAACCTCAAAATGAAACCGGTTACTGCCAACGAACGGTTTAACCTAGAAGAACGAAATTTGGCGAGCCAAGTGGGATTGGTGTACTGATCATTACCTGAATGTTTCATCAAGATTGGGTGAAAAAGGGTGTGCTGAGATTTCAGGCAACTCGTAGTTTTTTGGAAGCTTGGAAGGCCCTTTCCATGAAAGTGATTCTCGCCAGTCTCTGCTTAGGGCTACATCAACAGCAAACAAACCATAGAGATAGAACTTGAAACTGCTTTATTGTGTCAAGTTTCAAAGAGCTAGCACAAACCGTGTTTGATTTAGAGTTCCAAATACATGTATCCCTATAGGAGAAAACAGAGTGAAACCTCAAAATAAAACCGGTTACTGCCAACGAACGGTTTAACCTAGAAGAACGAAATTTGGCGAGCCAAGTGGGATTGGTGTACTGATCATTACCTGAAAGTTTCATCAAGATTGGGTGAAAAAGGGTGTGCTGAGATTTCAGGCAACTCGTAGTTTTTTGGAAGCTTGGCAGGCCCTTTCCATGAAAGTGATTCTCGCCAGTCTCTGCTTAGGGCTTCATCAACAGCAAACAAACCATAGAGATAGAACTTGAAACTGCTTTATTGTGTCAAGTTTCAAAGAGCTAGCACAAACCGTGTTTGATTTAGAGTTCCAAATACATGTATCCCAATAGGAGAAACACAGTGAAACCTCAAAATGAAACCGGTTACTGCCAACGAACGGTTTAACCTAGAAGAACGAAATTTGGCGAGCCAAGTGGGATTGGTGTACTGATCATTACCTGAAAGTTTCATCAAGATTGGGTGAAAAAGTGTGTGCTGAGATTTCAGGCAACTCGTAGTTTTTTGGAAGCTTGGCAGGCCCTTTCCATGAAAGTGATTCTCGCCAGTCTCTGCTTAGGGCTACATCAACAGCAAACAAACCATAGAGATAGAACTTGAAACTGCTTTATTGTGTCAAGTTTCAAAGAGCTAGCACAAACCGTTTTTGATTTAGTGTTCCAAATACATATATCCCTATAGGAGAAAACAGAGTGAAACCTCAAAATAAAACCGGTTACCGCCAACGAACGGTTTAACCTAGAAGAACGAAATTTGGCGAGCCAAGTGGGATTGGTGTACTGATCATTACCTGAAAGTTTCATCAAGATTGGGTGAAAAAGTGTGTGCTGAGATTTCAGGCAACTCTTAGTTTTTTGGAAGCTTGGCAGACCCTTTCCATGAAAGTGATTCTCGCGAGTCTCTGCTTAGGGCTACATCAACAGCAAACAAACCATAGAGATAGAACTTGAAACTGCTTTATTGTGTCAAGTTTCAAAGAGCTAGCACAAACCGTGTTTGATTTAGAGTTCCAAATACATGTATCCCTATAGGAGAAAACAGAGTGAAACCTCAAAATGAAACCGGTTACTGCCAACGAACGGTTTAACCTGGAAGAACGAAATTTGGCGAGCCAAGTAGGATTGGTGTACTGATCATTACCTGAAAGTTTCATCAAGATTGGGTGAAAAAGTGTGTGCTGAGATTTCAGGCAACTCGTAGTTTTTTGGAAGCTTGGCAGGCCCTTTCCAGGAAAGTGATTCTCGCCAGTCTCTGCTTAGGGCTACATCAACAGCAAACAAACCATAGAGATAGAACTTGAAACTGCTTTATTGTGTCAAGTTTCAAAGAGCTAGCACAAACCGTGTTTGATTTAGAGTTCCAAATACATGTATCCCTATAGGAGAAAACAGAGTGAAACCTCAAAATGAAACCGGTTACTCCCAACGAACGGTTTAACCTAGAAGAACGAAATTTGGCGAGCCAAGTGGGATTCGTGTACTGATCATTACCTGAATGTTTCATCAAGATTGGGTGAAAAAGTGTTTGCTGAGATTTCAGGCAACTCGTATTTTTTTGGAAGCTTGGCAGGCCCTTTCCATGAAAGTGATTCTCGCCAGTCTCTGCTTAGGGCTACATCAACAGCAAACAAACCATACAGATAGATCTTGAAACTGCTTTATTGTGTCAAGTTTCAAAGAGCTAGCACAAACCGTGTTTGATTTAGAGTTCCAAATACATGTATCCCTATAGGAGAAAACAGAGTGAAACCTCAAAATGAAACCCGTTACTGCCAACGAACGGTTTAACCTAGAAGAACGAAATTTGGTGAGCCAAGTGGGACTAGTGTACTGATCATTACCTGAAAGTTTCATCAAGATTGGGTGAAAAAGTGTGTGCTGAGATTTCGGGCAACTCGTAGTTTTTTGGAAGCTTGGCAGGCCCTTTCCATGAAAGTGATTCTCGCCAGTCTCTGTTCAGGGCTACATCAACAGCAAACAAACAATAGAGATAGAACTTGAAACTGCTTTATTGTGTCAAGGTTCAAAAGGCAAGCACAAACCGTGTTTGATTTAGAGTTCCAAATACATGTATCCCTATAGGAGAAAACAGAGTGAAACCTCAAAATGAAACCGGTTACTCCCAACGAACGGTTTAACCTAGAAGAACGAAATTTGGCGAGCCAAGTGGGACTGGTGTACTGATCATTACCTGAAAGTTTCATCAAGATTGGGTGAAAAAGTGTGTGCTGAGATTTCAGGCAACTCGTAGTTGTTTGGAAGCTTGGCAGGCCCTTTCCATGAAAGTGATTCTCGCCAGTCTCTGATTAGGGCTACATCAACAGCAAACAAACCATAGAGATAGAACTTGAAACTGCTTTATTGTTTCAAGTTTCAAAGAGGTAGCACAAACCGTGTTTGATTTAGAGTTCCAAATACATGTATCCCTATAAGAGAAAACACAGTGAAACCTCAAAATGAAACCGGTTACTCCCAACGAACGGTTTAACCTAGAAGAACGAAATTTGGCGAGCCAAGTGGGATTCGTGTACTGATCATTACCTGAATGTTTCATCAAGATTGGGTGAAAAAGTGTTTGCTGAGATTTCAGGCAACTCGTATTGTTTTGGAAGCTTGGCAGGCCCTTTCCATGAAAGTGATTCTCGCCAGTCTCTGCTTAGGGCTACATCAACAGCAAACAAACCATAGAGATAGAACTTGAAACTGCTTTATTGTGTCAAGTTTCAAAGAGCTAGCACAAACCGTGTTTGATTTAGAGTTCCAAATACATGTATCCCTATAGGAGAAAACAGAGTGAAACCTCAAAATAAAACCGGTTACTCCCAACGAACGGTTTAACCTAGAAGAACGAAATTTGGCGAGCCAAGTGGGACTGGTGTACTGATCATTACCTGAAAGTTTCATCAAGATTGGTTGAAAAAGTGTGTGCTGAGATTTCAGGCAACTCATAGTTGTTTGGAAGCTTGGCAGGCCCTTTCCATGAAAGTGATTCTCGCCAGTCTCTGATTAGGGCTACATCAACAGCAAACAAACCATAGAGATAGAACTTGAAACTGCTTTATTGTGTCAAGTTTCAAAGAGGTAGCACAAACCGTGTTTGATTTAGAGTTCCAAATACATGTATCCCTATAGGAGAAAACAGAGTGAAACCTCAAAATAAAACCGGTTACTGCCAACGAACGGTTTAACCTAGAAGAACGAAATTTGGCGAGCCAAGTGGGATTGGTGTACTGATCATTACCTGAAAGTTTCATCAAGATTGGGTGAAAAAGGGTGTGCTGAGATTTCAGGAAACTCGTAGTTTTTTGGAAGCTTGGCAGGCCCTTTCCATGAAGTGATTCTCGTCAGTCTCTGCTTAGGGCTACATCAACAGCAAACAAACCATAGTGATAGAACTTGAAACTGCTTTATTGTGTCAAGTTTCAAAGAGCTAGCACAAACCGTGTTTGATTTAGAGTTCCAAATACATGTATCCCTATAGGAGAAAACAGAGAGAAACCTCAAAATGAAACCGGTTACTGCCAATGAACGGTTTAACCTAGAAGAATGAAATTTGGCGAGCCAAGTGGGATTGGTGTACTGATCATTACCTGAAAGTTTCATCAAGGTTGGTTGAAAAAGTGTGTGCTGAGATTTCAGGCAACTCGTAGTTTTTCGGAAGCTTGGTAGGCCCTTTCCATGTAAGTGATTCTCGCCAGTCTCTGCTTAGGGCTACATAAACAGCAAACAAACCATAGAGATAGAACTTGAAACTGCTTTATTGTGTCAAGTTTCAAAGAGCTAGCACAAACCGTGTTTGATTTAGAGTTCCAAATACATGTATCCCTATAGGAGAAAACAGAGTGAAACCTCAAAATAAACCGGTTACTGCCAACGAACGGTTTAACCTAGAAGGACGAAATTTGGCGAGCCAAGTGGGATTGGTGTACTGATCATTACCTGAAAGTTTCATCAAGATTGGGTGAAAAAGTTTGTGCTGAGATTTCAGGCAACTCGTAGTTTTTTGGAAGCTTGGCAGGCCCTTTCCATGAAAGTGATTCTCGCCAGTCTCTGCTTATGGCTACATCAACAGCAAACAAAGCATAGAGATAGAACTTGAAACTGCTTTATTGTGTCAAGTTTCAAAGAGCTAGCACAAACCGTGTTTGATTTAGAGTTCCAAATACATGTATCCCTATAGGAGAAAACAGAGTGAAACCTCAAAATGAAACCGGTTACTGCCAACGAACGGTTTAACCTAGAAGAACGAAATTTGGCGAGCCAAGTGGGATTGGTGTACTGATCATTACCTGAAGGTTTCATCAAGATTGGGTGAAAAAGGGTGTGCTGAGATTTCAGGCAACTCGTAGTTTTTTGGAAGCTTGGCAGGCCCTTTCCATGAAAGTGATTCTCGCCAGTCTCTGTTTAGGGCTACATCAACAGCAAACAAACCATAGAGATAGAACTTGAAACTGCTTTATTGTGTCAAGTTTCAAAGAGCTATCACAAACCGTGTTTGATTTAGAGTTCCAAATACATGTATCCCTATAGGAGAAAACAGAGTGAGACCTCAAAATGAAACCGGTTACTGCCAACGAACGGTTTAACCTAGAAGAACGAAATTTGGCGAGCCAAGTGGGATTGGTGTACTGATCATTACCTAAAAGTTTCATCAAGATTGGGTGAAAAAGTGTGTGCTGAGATTTCAGGCAACTCGTAGTTTTTTGGAATCTTGGCAGGCCCTTTCCATGAAAGTGATTCTCGCCAGTCTCTGCTTAGGGCTACATCAACAGCAAACAAACCATAGAGATAGAACTTGAAACTGCTTTATTGTGTCAAGTTTCAAAGAGCTAGCACAAACCGTGTTTGATTTAGAGTTCCAAATACATGTATCCCTATAGGAGAAACAGAGTGAAACCTCAAAATGAAACCGGTTACTGCCAACGAACAGTTTAACCTAGAAGAACGAAATTTGGCGTGCCAAGTGGGATTGGTGTACTGATCATTACCTGAAAGTTTCATCAAGATTGGGTGAAAAAGTGTGTGCTGAGATTTCAGGCAACTCGTAGTTTTTTGGAAGCTTGGCAGGCCCTTTCCATGAAAGTGATTCTCTCCAGTCTCTGCTTAGGGCTACATCAACAGCAAACAAACCATAGAGATAGAACTTGAAACTGCTTTATTGTGTCAAGTTTCAAAGAGCTAGCACAAACCGTGTTTGATTTAGAGTTCCAAATACATATATCCCTATAGGAGAAAACAGAGTGAAACCTCAAAATGAAACCGGTTACTGCCAACGAACGGTTTAACCTAGAAGAACGAAATTTGGTGAGCCAAGTGGGATTGGTGTACTGATCATTACTTGAAAGTTTCATCAAGATTGGGTGAAAAAGGGTGTGCTGAGATTTCGGGCAACTGGTAGTTTTTTGGAACCTTGGCAGGCCCTTTCCATGAAAGTGATTCTCGCCAGTCTCTGCTTAGGGCTACATCAACAGCAAACAAACCATAGAGATAGAACTTGAAACTGCTTTATTGTGTCAAGTTTCAAAGAGCTAGCACAAACCGTGTTTGATTTAGAGTTCCAAATACATGTATCCCTATAGGAGAAAACAGAGTGAAACCTCAAAATGAAACCGGTTACTGCCAACGAACGGTTTAACCTAGAAGAACGAAACTTGGCGAGCCAAGTGGGATTGGTGTACTGATCATTACCTGAAAGTTTCATCAAGATTGGGTGAAAAAGGGTGTGCTGAGATTTCAGGCAACTCGTAGTTTTTTGGAAGCTTGGCAGGCCGTTTCCATAAAAGTGATTCTCGCCAGTCTCTGCTTAGGGCTACATCAACAGCAAACAAACCATAGAGATAGAACTTGAAACTGCTTTATTGTGTCAAGTTTCAAAGAGCTAGCACAAACCGTGTTTGATTTAGAGTTCCAAATAAATGTATCCCTATAGGAGAAAACAGAGTGAAACCTCAAAATGAAACCGGTTACTGCCAACGAACGGTTTAACCTAGAAGAACGAAATTTGGCGAGCCAAGTGGGATTGGTGTACTGATCATTACCTGAGAGTTTCATCAAGATTGGGTGAAAAATGGTGTGCTGAGATTTCAGGCAACTCGTAGTTTTTTGGAAGCTTGGCAGGCCCTTTCCATGAAAGTGATTCTCGCCAGTCTCTGCTTAGGGCTACATCAACAGCAAACAAACCATAGAGATAGAACTTGAAACTGCTTTATTGTGTCAAGTTTCAAAGAGCTAGCACAAACGGTGTTTGATTTAGAGTTCCAAATACATGTATCCCTATAGGAGAAAACAGAGTGAAACCTCAAAATGAAAACGGTTATTGCCAACGAACGGTTTAACCTAGAAGAACGAAATTTGGCGAGCCAAGTGGGATTGGTGTACTGATCATTACCTGAAAGTTTCATCAAGATTGGGTGAAAAAGGGTGTGCTGAGATTTCAGGCAACTCGTAGTTTTTTGGAAGCTTGGAAGGCCCTTTCCATGAAAGTGATTCTCGACAGTCTCTGCTTAGGGCTACATCAACAGCAAACAAACCATAGAGATAGAACTTGAAACTGCTTTATTGTGTCAAGTTTCAAAGAGCTAGCACAAACCGTGTTTGATTTAGAGTTCCAAATACATGTATCCCTATAGGACAAAACAGAGTGAAACCTCAAAATGAAACCGGTTACTGCCAACGAACGGTTTAATCTAGAAGAACGAAATTAGGCGAGCCAAGTGGGATTGGTGTACTGATCATTACCTGAAAGTTTCATCAAGATTGGGTGAAAAAGGGTGTGCTGAGATGTCAGGCAACTCGTAGTTTTTTGGAAGCTTGGCAGGCCCTTTCCATGAAAGTGATTCTCGCCAGTCTCTGCTTAGGGCTACATCAACAGCAAACAAACCATAGAGATAGAACTTGAAACTGCTTTATTGTGTCAAGTTTCAAAGAGCTAGCACAAACGGTGTTTGATTTAGAGTTCCAAATACATGTATCCCTATAGGAGAAAACAGAGTGAAACCTCAAAATGAAAACGGTTACTGCCAACGAACGGTATAACCTAGAAGAACGAAATTTGGCGAGCCAAGTGGGATTGGTGTACTGATCATTACCTGAAAGTTTCATCAAGATTGGGTGAAAAAGGGTGTGCTGAGATTTCAGGAAACTC